>NC_091431.1:51128241-51173241 GCF_032191515.1 Phaenicophaeus curvirostris | reverse complement strand
CCTAACTGGTAAAACGGTCTATTAGATATTCTTTATCATTACTGGCTTTGTTTTCTTTAAAGACACATGTCTCCTACAAAAAAACCTCCAGGAGCAGAGACAAGACGCAAGACATCCTCTGTGGACTTCTGACTTACTGCTGCAGTAGTAGAGACGATGATTACAAGAAGGATAGTCCATTTTCTCTTTCTGTTGATGGTACAGCTCCCTTGGACTGCTTGTATACAGGTAGGGCAGGCATTGGGAAAACTAATCTGTGGGCATGGGCACTGACCATTGTGGCATGTCGATTGTGTACACCCAGACCTCTATATTCTCTACACATATACACATGCATCCTAGGATTTCTCATTATTTTCTAAAATATCAGTGCATCTTTGACTTGACACTACCTTCTTGTCTTAATAGTGTGACAGGCAGCTAATATACAAAGGCATGTCTTGTAGTAATTGCACAAGGAGATTTCCAGTGAAAAGAGTTGATGGGTTTTGGTACTTCTTCCCTTCTTTAGAAGCTAGAAAGGGAATGTTATGCCAACCCCAGGACACCTTGCGAAGGAGGAGATGAATAAACCTTCTGGCTTAATTCATTGCTGTGTCACCTCCTTCAGCATTATTGATTGGTCAAGAGTAGAACTGAGCAAAAGGGTATGAGGATGGGAGGGAAACACATTTAAAATGTGACTTAATCTTCTCAAGCTGCTTGGACACTTTTTATTCCATAGGTCACTTAGAAGGTTGCTGTAACTTTCCCCTCACTTCTGCTCT
The DNA here is from genome assembly GCF_032191515.1 of Phaenicophaeus curvirostris. Lineage (NCBI taxonomy): Eukaryota > Metazoa > Chordata > Aves > Cuculiformes > Cuculidae > Phaenicophaeus > Phaenicophaeus curvirostris. The sequence goes on along the minus strand of NC_091431.1, from coordinate 51,172,474 downwards.
TTCAGCTGTGCCTTGACTGCCTCTTCCTTCTTATAATGAACCTAAGCTACTCCTTCATCCTCAAGGTCCTTTAATGCCCTATTGTTATCTTAGCTCTCATCTTTGTACTGAGACACAGATATTTCCCTGAATAGCCTGTGGTGCCAGTTTTCATTAGTCACTTCTTAGATTTTAAAGGAAGCATCTCTATGCTCTCTTGGCTTCCCTGTGTGCTCTAGACATCTGCAAAGTGTTCTCCAACTATACTCAATCCCATCAGTCTCTCTCTCCCATCAGGGTAACTGGGCAGTGTTTAGGACCCTGATGCTCTGCCCCTTTCAGTCCAGAAAGATGTCACTCAATCTTCTTGACTCACCACATCTCCTCATCTCCATCCATTCGGAGTTTCCCTGTGTCATACATTTAAAATCCATGCTTTGGGTCAGAGGCCATCTCTTGGCTCTATGCTTGTACAGTCCTGATCACAATAGGGGTCTTTATGCAGGCACTTTTAGGTACAATATTAAATCAAATAATAATAACAGAAGAACAGGTTTCATAGTTTAAAACTATTTTCAGTTTTAAAAGTAATTTCAAAAGCTATAATTCCCTTTGAAGTAGAATGTCGCTTTCCTCCTTCATCCTTTTTTGACAAGATGTAAAAAACACACTCCTGAAGATGACCCACTTCTAACCATGTCCTTTCTTGAGGTCTACTTTCAATTGCTGGGTTTGTGTAATCCTTGGATTACCTTGCCACTAATCCATTCCATTGTTAAGAATCAGCAGTTTTACATCTATATTGATCTCAGAGGCTGAATTGGCTTCAATAGGAGCTATGCACTTGCATGTAAAAACAGATTTCACCTCCTTTATAGGCTTACTAACCCAATACAATAGCCAGCAAAAAAGCTACTTAAGCAGATTGTGCAACAAAGCAGTTTTTTATTACAGACATACATAAATTGCAACTTTCTTCAGTTGCTAAGAAGTGCTTTAGTACAGCATCAGAATATATTCTATACATTCAAGGCTGGCATCACACAGAGAAACATCAAAACAATACTTTAAAGTTTCAGGGGGGTTACTGTTTTAAAGCAAAAAAGAGCCATGAATCTGACTGACTCTGCTCAGTAGTGTTTAGTCAAACAATCCAAAACGTTTCAGAGAATTTTGACTTGAATACAGAAATCATCAGTCCATTTGAAACCTGGATTATCAGTGGTTCCACTGAAGCTGAGATTTTTACTAAACTTACCAAGTGGATTACATTATTGAGTGTAATATATTATATTCTTAGTTTACATTTTATTGTTGGGGGAGTGTCCTTCTTTTATTTTAAATGACCATTTTTACCTAAGGAAATAATTTCAAGTAATTGATCCAACATAAAAAAACAAAGTCAGACTTAAAACTGAGTAAATATTTTGTTTTCACGCACAATCAGTCATTACACAAGTTTTTAATACAGATTGTCCCCATGTTCCCTTTAGCAGTTTTTTTTCCTATACATATTTTTTCCTGTATCTACTATATTTCATAGAAGTTCACAGGAACTTCTGTCATGCACTGACCTAATTTCCCTCCAAAAAGATACCTAGCTGCATCTCTTCATCAGGATGATTTAAACCCACTACATTTAACAAAAACAAAGACTAGTTCATTTCGAGTTTTGTTCTATAGCATTTTTCTTGGTTAAAGTAAGACTACAGCTGAGGCTGGAACTTTTTATAGTTTTGTTTTAATAATTGTTTTGGTTCATCCAGAGCCTGATTTTGCACTCCCACTTTAGATATCTGTGATATTAGAATTAGGTCCATGGCACATGCAAAACTGCTGTTTAGAGCAATACCTGCTACAGTTAGACACAGCAGAAGTAATTAAAGGAAACAAGAAACAAATACAGTTTTCTGTTATTCTGATGTGGAACGGTATTTAGAATTACAGATATAATCTACAGGGTACAATTATGTATTTGTTTTGCCTTTAGTTCGTATGGTGCTGCTTTTGAGCTCACCATCTCCGAATGAAGCAACTCTGCGGACATAAATGAAATGCTTTTAGATTTGCACCAATAAAACCAGGATCAGAATTTGACATTAACTTTAAGTTAACTAGTTTAAAACTGGATCATTACAGCATTTTAATTAATTCTGTAAAAACAGACCCTTCTTATACAGTGTTAATTGGAAAAATCAGACCTTTTAAATTTGTTTTGTGAATCTTTCTGAACCTGGAAAGAAACACAGATTCTGTCCACTGCCTGCAGACAGGCAATCAATCAGTGGGCATACTTTCAGTTCCAGCTCAGCTCCTACTTACAATAAGTAGAAACCTGTTACAATAACCTCAGTCACCACCATACAAATAGGATCAAGCTATTTGGTACCAGGAAAAATTAAAAACCCAGCCAACACAGAGAAAATAATTCCCTCCACATAAGAACAACAAACGAATTAACTAAATACAACTCCAATAGTCACTAATAATACATTCTTTAACATAACTGTATCGATCTTTATGTGACTCCAGTGAGTACATTTAAAAATTTTTGCTTAACATTTTGTATCATTTAATGAGTAGGAAGCATACTTCTTTCTTGATATTTTCCAGTAAAATTCTCCAGCACGTTTTATAATAATCTGGCATTCTTACAAAAGCTTATGTCTATTATTTACTAGGATTATTCTTGTCCTTGGATCTTTTATTTGCTCAAACTACTTTTTTTATTCATAATCTTCCCAATGTTCAGTGTCCAGTTTACTTGATTAAGTCTGTACAGATGTAGAAATTAGTAACAACATCTACAACAGTAATCTGATGTTTAGTGAAGTTCTGTGATAAGGTGGGGTCTAGATTTTCTTACGAAACTTTACTACTTGCCAGTTTCATTATTTTACTTTAAAGTGACTGCCGTTTTACTTAAAAGACAAAAGCATAAGTTACATAAGACATGTACTGTCTATAAACAAAGTTATAAATAAAGGTTATTTAATATATAGCTGGTTTAACAACGCTGGAATCCATACGTAATTCCTGGAGAAAATCTTTATATCCAGAATGTGTAGTGTACTAACATGAAGAGATACAGTGAGCAATGAAGAATATCAAATATTTACACAGATTTCACACTGTATAAAATGTGACAGACACTGAATGGAAGATATATCTTTCAAAAATGTACTATGGCACTATGTTATTTGTATCTAAAAACTGAAGCATTCCTGGTTTGTGAAGCTGAGGAATAGCATTATTTACTAGCTAATGCAGCACATCACCAAATCCACACAAATGCTTGGCTTTCAACTGTGCATAAAGAGGCCGTAAGTATTTCACCAGTTTCAGGAAGACTTTTGAACGCAACACTTCTGTATCTTAAGTGCCATCTGTTCTTCAGGCATAACTGCAAACTTGAACACCCTGATTCTTATTTTCCTTTACTTTAATGTACTACTAAAATCAGTGAGAATACCTCCAAAGAGAGGTCTGAACTAATAGAAGATAGAGAAGTTTTCCTGTGAGTTTCAGTGAAGATCAACATTTCACATATTTGGCAGGATCAGAATCAGGCCACCAAGGCCAATATAACACAGCAAAAAACCAAAGTCTTGACCTGCACCCGCTGAATTCAGTGAAACTTCAGTTATTTATCCCTCTAGAAAAATTAATCAGACCATTAATTCCTGAGGCTCAGAAAAGACATTATTGCATCTATTCTTGTGCTGTTTCCAAATGTTGTGCACTCAGGAACGTGTATGTTTTTACTTAGGTTGTCCAGAACAGGTGAAAATAAAGATAGACAGCTTCTAAAACTTTCACTTTTCACACATTTATATCTTGAGACTCTGCCAAAACATGAATCCCATTTCCCATTTGGATGGTCATATTTCTGTTTGGAATGGAATGGAACGGAAAGGAACAGAACAAAATAGAGTAGAACAGCATAGAATAGAATCAGTTGGAAGGGAACTACAATGATCATTCAGCCCCACTGCCTGAGCAATACAGGGCTGACCAAAAGTCAAAGTGTGTTATTGAGGACATTGTCAGAATAATGCCTCTTAAACACTGATAGCTGTAGGGCATCAACCGCCCCTCTAGGAAGCCTCTTCCAGGACTTAACAATCTTCCTGGTAAAGAAACGCTTCCCAATGCCCTCCTCTCCCAGTGCAGCTTTGAACCATTCCCATGCATCCTATCACTGGGAACCAAGGAGAAGGGACCAGCCTCTCCCTCTCCACTTCCCCGTCTCAGGAAGCTGTAGAGAGCAATGAGGTCACCTCTCAGTGTCCTTTTCTCCAAACTAGACAAGCTCCAAGTCCAAATTAGGTTTTTAGCTGCATCAAACACCTGGAGACTTAGGGAAAATAAAGAGGGAGTAGTTTCCGTGTTTACTCTTGGACATTCACTTCTAGGGGAAACCAAGTTGGAGGTGAGCCATTGACCTCAACAACTATTGAAGCACTCCTTCCAAAATATCATATCTGGAATAATCTGGGCTGGTTACTTTCGTATTGCTTTTCCCTAAGGCATATATTTCAATTGTTCATCTTCTAGAAACCTTTAAAGAAATCGTAGGAAGAAATTATCAAAATATTTATGAACTGAGAAATATAAATATTTTGCTAATTCCTGAATATTGCTGAATGCATGGGTTATGCCTTTGAGCCTAAAGAAGTCTAAAAGCTGACAGCATCTTGGTGAGGCAGAACAAAAAGGGCCCTCACTTCTTATTTCATTATGGGCATAGCAGCATGACTACATTAACTTCTATGTCTGAATTTCCATTATACCAACCTTTTTAAGGAGTTGGTAGTATAATCTGGTCTGACAACATGGAAAGTTGAGGTTTCCCCTTTTTGTTCAGTATCTGATGAATTCAGATAATAGTGCGAAATTCTTGAATTCCAGCTAAATATTCCTACACTGAAAGAACAGCTAAGTGTTTATAAATACCAGTCCTAAATAAAGAAAAAAACCCACACATTATTTGTAATTTTGCAACAATTTGTTATTAATATTAAGAATTACCAATTTTAAATTGGGAGATCAATTTTACAGAGTTGCTATTATGACTATTTACTTACTTTGCTATTATTTGTTGAGTTTTAAAATGTTTTGTTGAAAATAACTAAGTTGTTTAGACCCTGCAAATTAAAGTAAGCAGCAAATTTCATGCTTAGCATCTATGTACATGTATAGATTTTCAGATTTTTTTGCATCTGGTTTGTGTTTAGAGTAACAATGAAAACTCTGATAGTTATATAGAAATGGAAAAATTACCGAGTGAGTTCATAAACTGGAAATAGCTGCTGTAAATTGCCTTGATTAAAACCAAGTGTGATAATCTTAGAAACAGCTGTAGACAGAAAATGCAAGATACTAGAGAAATACTTGAATATTTTTTGCATTATTCCTTGACCATTGTTTCATCTTGTTGCCTAGAATACTAATAACTAGTTCTTGGAGGTGATAGTGCAACTAACTCTGTAGATCTTCCTGCACTAGAAACTATGAAATGAGTGAAGATCACAAGTCCAAAACCTCCCATCCTACCAGCACAGATGTGCCATCCTTTGGGAGAAGTCTTCACGCTCAGTGTTCCTTTTTCTAATGGTACTCCTACAGCTCTGAGCTTTCCTCATACCAAGGAGTGCTCAAGTAAACATTCCTGAGCAAGAGTTTGTGATCAAAACACCTATGCTATTATTCTCATAGCCATTTGTTTGAAGTTTCAAACGGTATGTGAAAAGAATACTGATAAGCACTGATACACAATAAAATTACTACAGAATCCCATGGGGGAAAAAAAAGAAAACCAAGCCAAAAAACCTCTATGAAACCATTAAGTGATGTCTTTTGGCACTCCCTCTTTTACACACTTAAAGATGATAATATAATCTCTTCGTCACCCCAGTTTTTTGAAAACAGAGGTAGCTACATTCTGGATTATTCCTCTGACTAAATGTAATGTAAGCCACAGGGAAGGCTGAAAATCTAAGTACATGTTGTAAGTAAATGTTGTTACCCTCTTTTTAGAAATGAAACAATGAAGTGTTCAATACAACTACATCAAATTGGCTGCAGAGATACATTAGAGAACAGGAATTCATTCTCCAGCACCAGGTTAAGTTGTATCAAAGATAGCACTTTGTGGAGTAATCAGCCACTGCTTTCTGATGGCTTTCCACAAAAAGCATTCCAAGAGCAGCAGTTTGGGAATATGAGATCTGCCATATGGCCAATCTGTCGCAATTGTTCTGGGAAGAGATTAGAGGATTCTCATCTAGGCCTGCCTTTGCTTTAACAATACCTGCAGCAATGCTACGTTTGTGTTCCCAGAGAGTTAGGATCTAATTAAATCACATTTTCCTAATATTAAAAATATGAATGAGAAAGAGGAGTTTCATGATACTCGTGGTTATGCTCAACTCCTGAAAAACACACTTCAGGGATGTTTCAACACTGTTAAGGTACACACATAAGTTTATTCATGTGGGGTTTTTTTCTGATTTCTGTAGTTAGGTATGCTTAGTGTGACAGGGACTATGGCTGACCCAGTCATAGAGTTCTAGCGTGGTAAGCTTACTTTTTAAGTTGGTTTTTTTTTCCCAAATTAAAACTTTCAGCTGCAGCTATTTTTCTTGATTTCAATAGCTCTTGTCTTGAACAAAGAGGAGAAAAACTTAACTAGAAGCTTCTTGCTTACATAATTCAGACAAGGGGGGAAGTGCGGCACTGCTGTGCAAGTACGGAGAAGAAGTCCATCAAATTGTTCGGAACATAAGGCCAAGATATATGTGCAGGCAGAGGTAGTTTTACAGCAAACAGAAGTGGTGAAAATCCTTTACTCCTGTAAAAAGAGATGTTTAGATTTCTTTTGGGAATATTTTCTGCATGCAGCTTCACCCTACTTACAGAATCTGGAAAAAATTGATTGTTTTACCATATAGACAAAGTGACCTGCTCTGCAGTTCTCATGTAAAACTTCCATTTTTCTAAACAGAGAGAAAAAAGAAGGAGTTTCTGATGAAAACTGATATTTCTTGAGGTCTTAGCGTAGTCAAGCATACATTTGATTTTAACACGACGTCTTACATAAAGTATAAACACATTATGTGTAATCACAAATATCTATGAGCAGTGTAGAAGTAGTTTTGCTTCAGATTTGTGCTTCACTACAATTGCTGTAGGAAAATTTACCCTCCCAAGATCTGCTTTGCAACTGACCTCACATGAAGGTTGTTCCACTGGCTTTATTTGCATCACACAAGTGTTTGGATATCCATCCTCCAATGTAAAATCATGCCCATGTTAATCTCTTTACCAGACACAGTGCATTTTTGTCACTCTGAGTTTCTAATAGCTTTTTCATCCTCTTAATTCAAAACCAAGAATATTCACAATACAGAAAGCAATTAGTAGTAGCCATAGCTTTTTATGTTTGATGATGCCAAGGTCATATTGTTATTTAAAATAAAGTATAAATTAATTACTTGCCTCCTCCTCTTGAGATCCTTTAATTCATCCTCCTCATTAATTTATGGTTTATGATATCTATTTCTTTCAAATACTTGCTTGGTGGGAGTTAAGAAACAAACAGACTACCCAAAACTATTGGTTTGAGGGCGTTCCTTTTTTTTTCTTTGAACATTAGATGTACTCATTCAAGGGAAGATGAAAAATTAGTAGCAGGATTGAATTTGTGCAGGTAATACCAATCCCATATTTAATTCTGCTCTGTTGCCAGCTGGTAGACAGATTTTTGCTTCCAGCACAACATATCCGTACCTTGAAAATCACAAATGTTCCAGCTTTAAGCATGTGAGGATATTTCTGTCCAGACAGTTTTTACAAAAAGGGAAACAGATTAACACAACAAAATTAATTCATTATAAACACTGCCAAGATGGCATATTGGCTTGTGTGTGAGAAAGAATTGCTCTAAAGTATGTAAGAATTGTATGAATGCAGTTTCCATATTACTAATGTTACAGGTCTAAAAAAATGTATAGGTACAGGAGTGTTAACAACTTATTGAATCGTAGGATTAAAGACCTGTTAAAAATCATCTTAGACTGGTATGGCCTGACAGGAATCTACATCTTCTCTTTATACTTCTGATTTATCTGATATTGTATGGCCAAATAACTTACTTTTTATTTCTGTCACAGCATTATGTCCTCTCTTACTAATTTCCAGATCAGAATATCAAAAGCTCAGTCTAAAATAATTTTATTAGTTTGTATCACTCTTCAGGATATTTACTGCTGTGCACGTAGAGATACTATGGATAGGATGGGTGGTGGAATAGGTAAGTGGATGGGAGGGTGATCTTGTATTATGACATAAATATAGAGATAAATTAGAGCTACTTACTCTAATCATCAAACACCAAGAATATCTTATGGCAAAATTTATCTCTAAAAATACATTAACAAGCAGTGAAGTGAGATACTGACTGTTTCATGCATGATGAAACAGACAGTATCGAAGAAGCTCCTTCCACAGTTTTAGGGATGGGGGATATCCTGGACTCATGTCAATCGAACTCATTAGCAATTGCACAGTATCTTTTGGTGTTGCTAATTCCAAGGGAATCCAGTCTGTGTATTTCACCACCACCTTGCAACATGAAGTAATGGTTGGAAAATTCACTTTGAAAATGCACTCCTGATGCAATTAAAAAAGCTGCCTTAGATACATCTGGGAATTCCAGGCATAAGGTGAGATTATCAGTTCATCAGTGATACAAAACTTTTAATTTCAATTTTGCTATGAATCTGTGCTTAACGAGGGCAAACCAAGCCAGATTAATTGGGATGGGCTTCTCCTTCATAAGTCCCTGTTTTGGGGGGGTCAAGGAGTCTATCACCTCTATCACCAGTTATAGACTGAGGACTTAATCCATAAGAAATAATTTTAGAAGCTAGAGGCAGAAGTCACACCCAATTCTTTATTTTTGTAACGTAATACACTTCCATTTAGTAGCGTATTAAATGAAAGACAGGCAGAAAAAAGGGATTTCTGGTTAGAATTATTAGTGCAACTCTAAAGCATCAACCCTGCTTAGGATCTGTCCCTCAAACCTTTTTTCCCCAATGGGGATTTTAGATTGCTAAGTATTTGACAGACCTCAGTATCAAGATCAATACTGAATTAGAAGACAAAGCTAAGCATAACCGGGGGAAAATAATTAACAAAATTAAGGAGGATTTTGCTCTATAGGGAACTATAAAAGTTATCTTTATGGGGTCATGTAAATGTAATAAAGATTCTGCCTGCACCACAATTTAATTCTATATCAGAAATGGTCCCTATAGATGTACCAAAAGATTATTTTACTAAAATTGAATGTGTATCCTTTCCTGAACTAAAAGAAAGGGGGAGAAAATCTTAAAAGTAGAAAGAGTGAATTTTACACCACACATTTAAAGCTGCTTAAGCTTCATTTGTATCAACAGTATCTAGCTGGTTCAAATGCCACAGTTCACCAAAGTGGTTATCCTACTCTGTGAGAAAAGGAGAATGTAATTATACTGCTGTGCTCTAGGATGATACATCTACCTTCCATGACAGAATTTAACCAATTACATATTCTATTTTAAGAATACAGAAGATGTTAGAAAATTATCCATTAGAAAAATCCCAAATAACATGTATCTGTAAGTATTTGGGTTAATTCTACTTTAAAAAACAGAATGCAGACGTGATTTTAATTTGCCTTGTTACAGAAAAGAATTCAGACTATAGTGTGTGATATTTTAATATATCTTTTAGAGATGTGAGCAGCAAACCTGAATTGTTCATTACTGATCTAAATTTTTCTGACTAAATGCTAGCATGTAGCTCTCTGAGGATTTGTTGTTCTTTTTTGCCTCTTCCTTTTCATTAGTGCTTTTCCAATTACACTAAAAACAACTTAATCAGATCAGAAGTTCTCTTAAAATAATGTCAGTTCTTTTCTTAACTCAAAACCAAGGCTATCATGAGAGAACGTCAAACTGAATTAATTTTCTTCTGTTAATGCCACATGGATGGTGACCTTCATCTTGGCTCAAAGCCTCCTCTATGGTTGAAAGCATCCATTTAGTATCTGAGGTTTGATCATTAGTGTAAAGATGATGATACTGTCTACGCTGGAAGACCTGAGGACACTTATTTGGTTCACACTCTGACTATATCACAAATTCACGTCGCTGCTCCTCCCTGTGATTTCCTCCGATGAGGATCCAGGATACAGGAGCAGGGAAGCCACAACATGCTCCCAGAGGATAATTTCTGGTATCTATTTCATCTATCTTGCTTTGTTTCTGATTCCTGGGGGTTTTAACCCAATGAGAGAAGAATTATCTTTGCCATTTCAAAATATCCCTCTACCAAGTGTCAGGTCAACATAAAATGTTTTGTGAGACTTTTATCCTGATTTGGTAATGACTGCCTGTAGGATTTGTCCCTAGTGTCTGAAGAGTTTCTTTACTTGAATACAGGACAGGATTTCTAGTCTCTACAGTGAACCAGTGTTGCACTAAATACCAGTACTTGGCAAGTACACATAATAAATCATGATTAAGCCTCCTTCTAGTCACTTTTCTTCAGGATTGATAATGTTCAGCTACCACAATTTGTCCTCTCTTTCTGAATTAGCACTCAACTAGCACTCCTTTTGAATATTTTAAATAAACGCAATTTTAGACTAGGAGATAAGCACTGCAATTATCATCATCATTAACATCACTCTAGGCTGGGATCCATTCTCCATAGTGACCCCTGCTTCAGAAGGTAGTATGAACAGGATAAAGATGTGGGCTCATGAAAGACATTTGTGGCTTAACTCTTAGTATCTGGAGAATAGTTTGATCCTCAAGGTTCAGCCTTTACATCTCTTCTGAAAGTCTTTGGGACTAACATACAGCATTCAGTTTTCCACAGCAAAGGCTAACTCTTCCTCTGAGTACTGCTGTTCTTGCTTTCGCTGATACCCAGTGCCTGGTGGAAACAAACCTTTCACCATTATGAATCTGCTGTCTTCTCATTTCAAATTTCTGTAGCATTTGTGTTTTAAGACAGAAAGAAAAGTCCCTTCTATGGACTATTTGTTATTTTAAATACTTTTACCACATCCTTTGTTATTGACATCCTTTTCTACAGAAAATAAATCCAAATCTTTTCAGTCTCTCTCTGTCTGTAAGTTTTTCCTAACTGCCTCCATTCTCTTACAATGATTTTCATTCTCCAGGTCTTCTGGGGCCATTCCAGTACTGCATGTGGATCCCATGTCCAACCTTGAGCTCAAGTCCAACCTACTTCTGCTTTCCATTGTTTGGATGTTCATTTGGTCTTTGGTAAGGGCAGGTGGTGCACTGTAGCTGTAGCCATCCTACCTTCAGTGTGCTAAACACAGAGGGCTCAGCCTGACCCACTGCCATACCTCCCAGCACAGCGCTATTACCTGTCTGAGGCTGGGTGTAAAAATCAGCTGCTGCCATCCCCGATCCAGTCTTCTGTACAGGTACAGGTGCAGACTGTATCTGTGAACTGTTTGCATGTGAGTTGTCCTTTTAACAATAGCAAGGCGGATAGGTGGAACTCAATAGGGAATACTCTGGTCTGGACTGTCTTCAGATCTTCAGTCTCTGGAAGTGTAGACATAGTCTTAATTTTGCAAACACCCCTTTTAAATTCAGTAAGCAGAACTGAGCACAGTATTCTAGAGGAGGTAAATTATCTATAATGCTATAAAATATGACATTTTTTTTCTGTCTTATCATCCAATTTCAAATACATCCAAACACCTTGCCGGCTTTTGTCAAGCACAGCCATTTTCAGCTTTAGAACTCCACTGAACTGCATACAAGGATGCTTCTTCCTTATACTTTTGTATTTTATTCCTGCAGCTTTCATGTTACTTATTCAGCTTGTTTTGTTTGGAGATTTTCATGGTATTTTTTGAGACTTCCATATCTGAATAGATTTTGTCACCACAGAAATTAACTGTCAATATGTTGTTCATTATTAAAGCTGCATGTAATTAAAGGGAGGCATTCAGAGACTCTGGGACTAAACTAGGATTTTGGAAGACTCTGAACAAACTTAGTGAAAACACTTTCTCTTCTCATCAGCATGATTAATTGAAAATACATTGCAGGAAAAACAGTTTCAGAGTTACTATTCTGGGAATCATGGTGATGTATGATCTTGTTGAGTGGCCATTTTCTGAACTATTATTAGGCACAAGCATTAATGTGAACAAGAATGTCTTTACTGTCTTCAGGGAGTCTCAGATGGACCAACTGCCATGTAACCTGTTGCGGTGTCAGTGTACGTACACCCTGTTGAGACTTCATCTACTATTTCTTCCTGTCACTGTTCTTCCTAAATTAAGGGCTTATTTCCAGAGCTCAGGAGTGTTATATGCAACTTCTCCTCGTGGCTACCTACTTCTTGCTATCTAATATTCAGTTACAAAATAATAGGCTCATGGATAGCTAACAATCCTTAATAACTTTCTATTCATTCTTGTGCTGAAATGTCATTAAAAATGTGAAAGACAATTTTGGAAGGACAAATGTTCCATCCTCAGAAACATTCAAGATGAGGTTGGACAGGGCTTTGAGCAACCTGATCGAGTGGAAGATGTTCCAGCTCATTGCAAGGGAGTTGGACTAGATGACCTTTAAATGTCCCTTCCAACACAAGCCATTCTATGACTATGATTCTATGATATTGCAGCTCTACTGGATCACCACTGACTTGCAGGAGAAATGGACAGGCAGCCTTCACAAGTCCAGTTTATCCAACATATTCAAATATCTATTTGGGCACCCCTTTCAGTCTTAGGCTTTTTACTTAGAATTTTGAGTGTTAACTTCTTTACTCATTTGCTTCTATGGTCATTGATATTTTTGCACTTTGTTTGGTTAAAAAACAAACAAAAACCCCAAAATGCAAATCTGCAGCATTTATCTCTCTTTGCTTGACAAAATTAGTAATAAAAGCAGTTGAGCAGTAATAAAATAGGCCATTTATGCTCAAGTCCCTTTATTTTAAGTTAGATTGTGAATTTCATCATGGTTAAACATCTACACCAAAATCTGTCACCTGGATGTTTGTAATGTGAGGGGTCAGGGCTATGCAGATTTCTGTGTAAGGAGGCAAAACATCTACTTGTAGACAGAGTCTAAAAAAATCCCCCAGGCCTGCAATTTTGGGACAGAGTAACACAAGAAATATGAATGATACTGGAGTCTTTCATTCCAGACACTCTGTCTCCCTAATAATATATCAGAGAATTTTCATCTAACCTCTTCTGCTAAATCATTGGTAGTATTGGCTAGATATTGATGATGAATGTATCATATTGATAGCTAAATATCAGTAGCTAAATGTATCATAATGTATCATTGTAACATCTCCAATACCTGCTGATAAATGGCTTCAATCTCTTGCTACAACAGCAATTTATGAAAGAATATCATATAAACTTCAATATAAACTCCCACAATTTGAAGAGATTGCTTCTTTTTACACTTTCTAAATAGAAGTAAAGATTGTACATCTCCTCCAATATATGTGTTGAAATGGTCTAGTCTAATTCCCAAAAGGACAAGTAAAGAGCTCAAAGGGGTGCTCTTTGCTGGTCTAAATCGTCATAACTCTGGGAGAGCTACGGCAATTTACTCCAAAGAAGGATCTGGCCCCAGGAGCCTCCCTGCTGTTACCTCTCCACCTCTCAAGCTTTACCAAAGTAATTTCTTTTTTCTCTTTTTTTGCAAGGAGACCTTACCCAAAGACACCTAGCTGCTTCAGGATTTCCAAAATGGAACACCTGAAGAGTCCCATGCTTTTAAAAGAAATTACCTTAGCCATCTGCAGCAGGTGCTTCCCTTCTTTCAAATTCTTTCCAAAGGGGCTTAATAGTAGTTTCAAGTAATGAAAAGTCTTAAGACATTTATTCTGTGGTAGGAAGTTTTTATGAGGCAGACTGACTTGATTCCCCTTTTGGCTGAACTCACACTCAGTAACATCTCATGTTAAGCAAGTGGAGGGTTAAAAAATTCCAGATCAAAGTCAAAATATTGTAAAAAAATTCAGTTGTGATTTTCCACAAAACCAGTGACCGTGAAGCACATAGTTTATACCACCGCACACATTTCCACTTCTGAGTGGTTAATTTATCTCTGAGTTGTACTTATAACACATTTATGTATCACCATCATTTATTCCTGATATGGAATAAATGTGCACATGCATTTCATCTAATCAAGGCAGTGTGCAGGCAGGAGTTAGCTGACAAAGTGTTCCTTATGATCTTTTAATGTACCTCTTCTCTTTCCTACACTCCCTTCAAATGTCATCTCCTTCTGTCAAACTGTTGCAAGCATGAAACTAATAAATATTACATACTTTGTATCAGCAACTTTATACAAGTGCTCTTAACATATAAGCTCTCCAGTGAGACAAGGGAGAGGAAATTTGAGTTGTAGCTCTCATCTTAAAATGAGTGAGAAATCATTATGTTGTTCCATTTGTGCCACATCCCACAGCCATTGCCCAGAAGCTGAGGGAGGGAAGATCTTCCGTCAGCATATACAGCAGCAACATATCAACAGTAATACTAGTTCTTGAAGCAGAGAACCCCAGGAGCCTGCAGGGAAGCCCCCAGAAGGTAGAGGTCTATTTGTTTCCCTGAGCCAGCTCATCTTGCATCCCAACACTGCTACGATGATGTGAACCAGTCCCCATCTGAGCATAGAGGCAGGCCAGGATTTTTGAAATCTTCTTGCAAGAAACCTTGGAGAAAGTTCACCAATGCTTGAACAGCTCTTCCTACAAAAAGAGGACCTTGTTTCCACCATACTGAGGGCTGCTGAGCAGTGAAAGGGACTTGAAGCCGTAGATTTTCTCTGCCCTGTGTTTGTGTGCAGAATAGAGTCATCCCTCTCTTTCCTCCTCCAGAGCTTTCAAATTCTCAGAAATTTATCTAGGCCTCCTTGGGATCTCTTGCCTCCACCTTCACAGTGATACAACATCAAATTAAAATGAGAATTAAAGAAAGGTGCCAAGAACCTACCATCTCTTTGCTGGCCATGGATATTCTGGCCAGTGAAGACAGCTTTAAGGTCCCTCTTGCTCTTTCTTTAACACAGAGAGAAAGCCATGAAGGACTTTTGTGTGACCCACAAGCTCACCTGTGCAGAAGGAATAGGTGTTGCTGGAGGGAAAAGAGGACTGATTGAGGACTTCATAACTAAATTAAACAAATTAACAAATGGTTATAATTAAATATTTTAGGATATATCAACACTCATGCATTTATACATGAAACCTAAGCTGTATGGAGGAGCTCAAGCCACGCAAACCCTGTCGTACTCAGCTATATGTTGGTACAGTAAAACTGAGCATATTTCTCAACTCTCAGACTTCTTTCTTTCTTTCTTTCTTTCTTTCTTTCTTTCTTTCTTTCTTTCTTTCTTTCTTTCTTTCTTTCTTTCTTTCTTTCTTTCTTTCTTTCTTTCTTTCTTTCTTTCTTTCTTTCTTTCTTTCTTTCTTTCTTTCTTTCTTTCTTTCTTTCTTTCTTTCTTTCTTTCTTTCCTTCCTTCCTTCTTTCTTTCCTTCTTTCCTTCCTTCTTTCTTTCTTTCCTTCTTTCTTTCCTTCTTTCTTTCTTTCCTTCTTTCTTTCTTTCCTTCTTTCTTTCTTTCCTTCTTTCTTTCCTTTCCTTCTTTCTTCTTTCCTTTCCTTCTTTCCTTCTTTCTTTCCTTCTTTCTTCCTCTTTCCTTCTTCCTTCTATCCTCTTCCTTTCTTTCCTTCTTCCTTTCTTTCTTTCCTTCTTTCCTTCCTTCTTTCCTTCCTTCTTTCCTTCTTTCCTTCTTTCCTTCTTTCCTTCTTTCCTCCTTTCCTTCTTTCTTTCCTTCCTTCTTTCCTTCCTTCTTTCCTTCTTTCCTTCTTTCCTTCTTTCCTTCTTTCTCTTTCCTTCTTTCCTTCTTTCTCTTTCCTTCTTTCCTTCTTTCTTTCCTTCTTTCCTTCCTTCTTTCTTTCCTTCTTTCTTTCCTTCTTTCCTTCCTTCTTTCTTTCCTTTCTTTCCTTCTTTCCTCCCTCCCTTCCTCCCTCCATTCCTCCTTCCTTCCTTCCTTCCTTTCTTCCCAGCTGCGCACAACAACAATAAATGACTAAGTAACACCATTGTTGTTAAACGACCTGCACAGCACAAAGCTATATTTACTGGATTGATGTAACATTATTGTTCCCATACCATTAAACGTTTACTTTAGGCCTTTTATAACCCTTACGGGTATAAAGGTTATTCTTCCAGTATCAAAGAAATGCACTAGGCATCCATTTTCAAAGTGATGAAAAGAAGTTCTGCACACAAGTCTTGACGCTCATGCACTCAACAAGAAAATTTAGCTCCCTGACTGTCCTTGCCTCTCCCAGCTTTCTCAGCAAGATGCAGCAAGTTTTAGAAAACAGAGATTAAATGTTTTGGCCTAACTGTGTTTCATTGATTATTCTGATTTTTATTTTATTCTGATTATTATGATTAGATCTACTTAATTCCCTGCACATTTTAAGCATCACTTTTTTTTTCTTATGCAAAGAAAACATATTTAAAACTAGTCAGATTATTAAATGAAAGAAGTGGATACACTATTTAGCAATCTGAGAGATTATTTCCTGCCTGCATGAGGTTATACTTAGATGTCTAAAATGCAAATAAGTGGCTAGCAATATTATTGGAAGTACCTACAGGGGCTAGTGCCCCATTTTCCCTGAAGTCAATAGGATTTAGACACCTAATCTGCAGGAGGGATTTTGAAACTCCCACGGGTCATCCATCTCCAACTCCAGCCACCAAAACATCTTTGGAAATCTGAACCCTTACCATTAGGGTATTTTTCATGTTATCTTCTGTACTTTTTTTATTCATAGACTAGAATTGAAAGCAACTCTGCATCTTCTGCCTTCTAGTCATTTCTGAATATTGCACAAGCAATGTTAATTAAATTACAATAATATTTACTGTACCGGCTAGATCAGCTAAAACAAACATCAGAGAAAACAGAGAGTTTCTAGTATGGTGAAACATTTGAAAAAGTGTAAAAATCACTATCAGCATCACAGTAAGGGCAGTAACTCTACTTTAGTAGAGTTTATGCTGATCTTAGAAATGTTATGTTTTTCTACTAACTCCTCAAGTACCTTTGAGCCACTGAGTAGAAGGGTTTTTCCAATATATGAAATAATGCTGAGAAAATCTAAGCTTTAGTAGAGGTTATCAGTGTTTTACATCTGATTTTAGTTTTATTTTTAATGTATTTAATTTGGCTAGATTTTAAATTAAAAATAAACATCTCAGTTTAGCCTAACTTCTGAACACATGCATGCCTAGAGGAATTTTTCTCATGGTCACTGTTGGAAACAATGTCTACAAACTTTAAATATCTCCAGGATTAAACCAGAGTTGAGTTGAGGGGGGTGAGGTGTCACATTTTCAGCTTAAGCATTCAGTGTGGATTCATTTAATCTAACTTCAGTCATTTGTAGATGATAAATCATCCAAACAGTTTTAGATACCAAATTTACACAGCATGAACAGAACTCTAGAGATGTTTGTTTCTCTTCAGTGTAAAAGAAGCCTTGTAGGTACAGACTAGGCACCTATATCTGACTCAGATGAATTTGAGCAAGATGCTATTAAACTATAGTTCAGATGTAGCTGGTATTTACAGCACTTAGTTCCATGTTGTGCTCATGTTTTCTGATGGATTAGGGATGACAGTTGCAGTAAAAAAAACACAAAGGTTTTCATTTCTCATTGAAGACCAGAAGTACGAAAATTTGATTAAACTGGTTTGATATGGCTAATTTTTGCAAAATCCTTATTGCTCTAATATTCACAGTGTGGTCTTTTGTTGTAATTATGTCTAGCACATCCTGCATCTCAATATCCTGTGTGTAAGAGGAAATAGACTTCTAGCTCACCTACCTTCTCCAAAAAAAGCCTTAATAGCCCAGGAGCAGGACTTCAGTCTTAGGTTTGTTCTCAGTGGGTGGACTTCAGTTCCTGCAGCTTAGTCTGCAGTACAAGAGCCTGGCTGCTCACTTTAGGAGTTGGCATTTTGACAAGCAGACTTTTCGGGATGGAGGGAGCAAAGTTTATCTGTCCAAAACCCCTGCACAGATTTCGCCTCTTAATTTCTACATGGGGCCTTAACTTGCAGTTAAGCTCAAGCATATTTTATAGAAAATCATCCAGTCTCGACCACCTCCAGCTCCCTTACAGGTAGTTTTCCCAGTACTTAATTGTTCAGTACTTAAAATTTGGCCCCTTATTTCAATCCTGATTTTGTTTAGTTTGAGCTTGCTATTGCATCCTACTGCTCATTCTTTCTTCTGCAGGGTGGGGTATGTTTTCCAGGTGCTGAATCACTCACATAAACTTGTTCTGCACCTTAGAAGCCTTCTTTTTCCCAATTTCAAGTGATTCCAACCAGATCCTCACTCTTTTGGCATTTCTAGATATTAAGGCTCCTACATAATATTGATATGTCAGTATATTAATGGATGATACCTGCTTTCTGTCAGCCATGGTATTATAAGTGGGCTTATGTTAGGTTGAGCCATCACAACCCAACAGTCCTTTTCCAGGGTTACTGGTTTCCATGCCACGTTTTTTCATTCTGTAAGTCTGACATATTCTTTGCTCCTACATGTATGACCCTGACTTTTCCAGTGTTTAAATTATATATTTTGAATTAGTTTGTTTCACCCAGCAACACAAATTGCTTTACAGAGCTAATCAGTTCTTATTACTCACAATGTCAACAACATTCATGCCAGCAGAAGCCTTGAGTAGCAATTATTTTGCACTTTCTCTCAGGTGATTAATAAATATATTGAATACTGGTAAACAGATTCCTGCAAGAAATCATCAGATACTCCCATATTACGATAATTACCAAATTCCAAAATAGCAATTTCCAGACTACTTAAAATATGCTAAACTAATAGTGTAGAGTGCTAAACTAATAGTGTAGAGTTCTAAACTATAATTACAACATAGCGTGTTTTCGTGCCAGTTGCTTTACATTGCAAAGCCATATCATGACAACATGTTTATCTCCACCAGTAAAGATAGCTGTCCTGTTAAAAGCATTTATTTTTTATCTCCCCTACACTTTCTAAATACTGACCCATCTTGATGATACAATCGACAGATATTATTTCCCTTTTTTTGCTGACTCATGAGAAGTTTTCACAATACCACATGCAGCACCATAAGGGATATAAATATGATATGCATATTGAGTGCCACCTATTTTGCAGTCCTCCACCTTTGTGTGCTACCAACACATTGTTGGCTACTGAGCACTGGCAAAGATTGTTCCTTTGTTGGAGTGTTGTACTGAGTGTTCAGCCTCTGTAAGGATTGCAGTTTTCAGATGTGGCCAAAAAACGAGGAATCACAGAAACACAAAATCACAGAATCACTAGGTTGGAAAAGACTTCCAGGATTATCAAGTCCAAGCATTCCTATCAACCACTAAACCATGTCCTTCAGCACCTCATTCACCCGCCTTTAAATACCTCCAGGGATGGTGACTCAACCATCATCCTGGGCAGCCTGTTCCAGTGCCCAATGACCCTATCTGTGAAATACTTTTTTCTGATGTCCAGCCTGAATCTCCCCTGGTGGAGCAGATGCCATTCCCTCTTGTCCTGTTCCCTGTCACTTGGTAGAAGAGGCCAGCACCCTCCTCTCCACAACCTCCTTTCAGGTAGTTGTAGAGAGCAATAAGGTCTCCTCTCAGTCTTCTCTTCTCCAGGCTAAACAACCCCAGTTCCCTTAGCCACTCTTCATAAGACTTGTTCTCCAGTCACTCTACCAGCTTCGTTGTTCTTCTCTGGACTCGTTCCAGAGCCTCAACATCCTTCTTGTGGTGAGGGGCCCAGAACTGAACACGGTATTCAAGGAGCAGTCTCACCAGTGCCGAGTACAGAGGGAGAATAACCTCCCTGGACCTGCTGGTCATGCCGTTTCTGATACAAGCCAAGATGCCATTGGCCTTCTTGGCCACCTGGGCACACTGCTGGCTCATGTTCAGTTGCTGTCAACCAACACCCCCAGGTCCCTCTCCTCCAGGCAGCTTTCTAGACAGACTTCCCCTAGTCTGTAGCTGCACACGGTTGTTGTGCCCCAAGTGCAGGACCCGGCATTTGGCCTTGTTAAACCTCATGCCATTGGACTCAGCCCAGTGGTCCAGCCTGTTCAGATCCATTTGCAGAGCCTCCATACCCTCCAGCAGATCGACACTTCCACCCAGCTTAGCGCCATCCGCAAACTTGCTAAAGGTGCACTCGATGCCTTCATCCAGGTCACTGATAAAGACATTGAACAGGGCTGGACCCAGCACTGAGCCCTGGGGACACCACTTGTCACTGGCCTCCAGCTGGAGTTAACTACATTTCCCACCACTCTCTGGGCGCAGCCATCCAACCAGTTTTCCACTGGAGAGTGTGCGCCTGTCCAGGCCAGAGGCTGACAGTTTCCTAGCAGGATGCTGTGAGAAACTGTGTCAAAGGCTTTACTGAAGTCCAAGAAGATACATCCACAGCCTTTCCCTCATCCAGCAGGCAAGTCACTTTGTCATAGAAGGCGATCAGGTTAGTTTGGCAAGACCTGCCTTTTGTGAACCCGTGTTGACTGGGCCTGATCACCCGGTTCTCTTGCACGTGCTTCATGATAGCACTCAAGATCACCTGCTCCATGACTTTTCCTGGCACTGAGGTCAGACTTACAGGCCTGTAGTTTCCTGTATCCTCCCTCTGATTGTTCTTGTAGACGGGCACAACATCAGCCAGCCTCCAGTCATTGTATCACAGGAAGTATTCAATTAAAAATAAAGTTAGTAACTTAGGAAACAAGTAGGCATTGAAGACCAGTTTTGATAAATTTATATAAGAAGTCTTTAAAAATCCTGAATCTTTCTAATGACTTGGGGGAGATAAATCAGTAAATTTCTAAATATATATAAATACAGAAAATCTACCTCTTTTTTCAAAAGAAACTGATCAGATGCTGTTTTATTCTGTGAGTTCTTTAAACTTCAGATTTTAATTTGATCCTTCACTGGATACTTTATTGTATCCAGTTACTGTCAAATCATCACTGGATACTTTATTGTATCCAGTTACTGTCAAATCAATAATTCATTTTATTTAATTCCAATGAGAATCACTTACATGATATTTTTATTTCAAAATACACTGTCAATTAAAACAGAAAATCTGTCTCCGATGTAGTGCAAAAAGAGAGCAGCCAAAATAAGGCTAGTGACAGGCTGATAGTCAAAGCCTCTCTTCCTATTGAGAAATAAACACTTATGAGGATTCTCAGTGTGCTTTATAGTCTTAACGGCTGTCAGGTCTCCCTTGATTGACTCTGAATAAAATCTAACTGGGGGTGACAAAAAAATATGTCCATCGACTTTGCTCATGCATTACAACATAAAAATTGACTGGAGTCATTGACTACAGGTAGCAATGAGCAAAACTACACAAGATAAATACTCTGGTTTGTGGATATTCATTCACTCCACTTTTGTCTGCCACCTTGATTTTTTGATTGGGCATTCATGGATAAAAGGTAGGTGATCTAAAAAAATCGTGTGTGTCTTTTAAAAGACAGTATCATGTTATGTTACTCCCTTCACAGAAATTTATGTTACATGGTGTTAGATCATGGGCTAAGCTTAATGTAACATGATGCATTAAAAACTGCACATCATGATTGTAATGTGTGTCAGAACAATGAATTGTTATATCACATATCTCTTCATTTGTAGGTAGAGGACCCATGGAAATCATTCGCAAAGGGATAGATTCTCCTTTTGATGTATGCACATAAATCCCTTTTTCACTCACTACTTCCAGCTCTTCACCTAATGGTTAGGCTGAGCTAGGAAAAACTGCTTTTGAAAAAAGCCTCAAGTAGGCTAAAAAGGTTTGAATTGTAGCTTAGCATTTATTGCAGGCACAAACCCTCAGACTGTATGAGAGAGCTGCTTTGTAACCTGTACTCCCCAATAGTGTAATATTTGAGGAATCACCACTGCTGCATTCTCTACCCAGGCTAAATTGTACTGTCACTATAACTTTGCTGAAGACTAGTAGGTTTCCTTCTGTTTTTATACTACCACATCCCAGTAGACTGCTTCCTTTTCACAAAAGCATAGATGAAATCAGAATCCATCCCCTTGGTGTTTGGAGAAGGTCCAAAGGCAGAAAGGGGAATGGATTTGCCCTTGACCCTTTTCAGCATCTGTGTGGTGCCTCCTTCCTCCTTTACCTAACTTTCCAACATAATCATGCCTCTGCTGTAACAAAAACACAGCTTCCACTTGATTCACTGTGTACAGCAGACATCTGGCAAACTTTGCAGCAGCAACGTAATCTGTCCTTGTCCCACTCCATGGCCCGTGCCACTTGCCTGTATTTGTGGCATTGAACAACTCTTAACCATTTCGAGGTGGATGTCTGTGGAAGATCATTTTGACTAGTGATGATCACCTCATAAGGTAGTGGGTCAAAAGATCTGCACTACAAGGAACACTGGTACTATGTTGTGTGCTCACAAGCAAGGAAATTCACTCTTGTGCACTCAAATAGTGTCTAGCTTTCTGCTAGCCAGCTGTAAAGAGGCTAATTTTATCCACTGAATACATATATCAAACAAAATAAGGAAACACTTCTAATTTTTATTCAAAATCTAATTGTATTTATGTAATAACCCTTAGGGAGGCTGAATGAAATTAACTTTTCTTACAAAAAAAAAAAGATAAAATGTGAGGATTATTAAATAATTTCCACCTTTTGTTTTATCATAAATTAAAATGAAATTATATTCAAACTGCACAGACAGTTTTGATGGATAAACAAAATAGTATAAAAGATCATTGAGCATTTACTGATTAAAGTAATAGTCCTCAGCTGAATCAAATGTACGTATGGCACAGCTACGGCCATGGGTTTTTCAGGCTGTGTAAGCAACTGGCAACGGACAAGATAATGGAAACTGCCACTGGATTTTAGTGGACTTTAGAGATGACTATAACTACTTCTGCAAGGTATGCTCTGTCCTCACCAGTTCAGATGAACGTGGGATAATACCTCTAATATGAGCTGTATCAGCTGACAAACCTGTTGGGTCTGCAGTACAAATGAACTAGCACTATAACACAAAACAACTCTACTGCAACAGACTGTTATTTCAAAACCTCCCTTACTAAAGCCAAGGAAAACAAATTTATAAGGGAGGAAGGGATACGATGAGAGTACCACATTAATGAGACTTACTATTTGTACAGCTTAGAAGTTGTGTGTTACGTAAGGGTAGTCTTTAGTTGGGAGACATATTAACTGGGAATTGCTAATATAAGAGAGACTTGTGGCGTACTGCAATGTCTCCTGTTTTCTTGTGATGAAGCATATGCATGGCATTAACTTCTTAAACTGCTCTTTCACAGAGAATGTTATGAAGTGTAGGAAGTGTTTTTCAGCCTGGTGCGCTCCCTTGCATGTGAATTGAGTGCACTGTGAACACTTTAGATCAAACATCTATTACGATTACATAGTTGTTTATGTGTGCAGAGATCTGAGCTTATCAGGCTGATTAGCTGCTTCCAGTCCTTTGCTCTTAAGTGAAATAGGAATGAGCAGTAATCAGTATATGTGCTCTTATCCAGCTGAAATAAACAAGACCTAGCTGTATTTTTTTAGACAAAAGGCATAGTACATTGCCAGCGACAATTTCACCCACTCAAGTAAATTTGTGCAAAACATATAACAAAATGCGTTGGAAGTATTCCTTACATGAAGCAAAATGAAAGCTGAGGTGATCAGATGACAGTGGTCAGAGGACAGGAAGTCACATTCACAGCTGCTGGAGCTTTACATGTGAGATGCTGGGAGGGAGCAATACAGGAGACTATGTAAAGGTACATGTTAGTGTCCACACACGGAATGATTTGTTCCCTATGTCAGCACGGCTAGAGCATCAGGACATTATGTTTAAGCACTTGCCTCACTTAAGACTAGTAGATTCTCTGAAAAACCTTCAACACAAGCAGAATGCTGCCAAAATCCATTGAAAAATCAAGTGTCTGTACCACTTAAAAGGCACAACAGGATGCACAATCTTCATAACAGAGTGTATTTAACTCTGGTGCAAGTTTCCTAATTCACATGGAAACATATTTATGAATGACTAGGCTAGAAATTGTCTCAAAGGAGTTCTGGAAAAAAAATCCAAAACAACACAACATTAACTAAAGAAGGAGTGTCTGTCCTGGAAAGAATTACACATACTTTCCTGGATATTCAGATATCCAGAGCCACAGAAATAAAATTACTAGGTTTTGAAGTGTTAATTTATAATTTTCAGATACTAATAAAAGCACATATTAATAACATGGATCATGATTTTAGACATGCCTTTACAAAATACCTTTATAATATACTTCAGTATCTGCCAGTAACACTTTTTTCAAGTTATCATCATATGTGCTTAAACATGAACTCAGATCAGGTGTACCATCATCTGTTTAGTTATCTGAATTAGCTGTAAGAAAACAATTGCATTCTACTTCTGAAATTCAGTAGCTGAGCCTAAACGCAGTCACTGGTGTGAGTTAACGTCTTAGGGCTAGAAATAAAACATTTGTAGCACTTAGAAACATGAGTTACTTTTCTTAATATTGCTGCTTCTAGGCAATTTTTATTTTCAAACTGTTATTTGTTGTTGGCCTTCTCACTTATGGAGCAACTATGTCAAATACAGAAATGACATCTAAGACTATGTTTGAAAAAATAATTGATGTGTAGGTGCACAGTGGTAATGCAGCTTCCTTGCAGTGGTCTGTATTTTCAAAGGCAATGTCATGTAAGTGGAAATAGCACTGCCTTGGAATTGTTTACAGAACAGCTTCAGCTCAAGCATGCCTTGATACAGCTTTCTAAAGCCAGATTAACGAGATTTGAGTTTCTGTCGAAGTAAAGGGCTGCATTTTCCCTTATGGCTGCCAGAATATTGCTCTGCTTCCTCTCCCTCCTGCATGGGCAATGACAGGTTTGCATATCAAAGACAATGTACATCTGCGAACTTGTCTCCAGGTCATAGTCATTCATGCTGTTATGCAGGCTGTTGATTTTGAAACTTCCATATCCTGGCAGAGACAAACTGCCAAGCCAAGGCTGTGTTTGGTCTAGCCTGGCTCACAGGTACCCAGGCAGGCTTGCTGGGCTCTGTAACAGGGTCACATTCATCCTCCTCTGTGGATGAGATACAACTCCATGGACTCGAGTGATCTTGCCACGTCTGAACAGGGCCCGATGGTGCCAGCTGCACTGCCATGGATGCTGGCTAATAACCTGTAACTGGCATGTCACTAAAAGCAATGTGACATCCTCCCTTGCAGCCAACTTTTCTCAGGAGATATTGGTCACCGGCAGTCTCAACAGCCAAGGCAAGCAAGCAACATAGGATGAAAGGATGTGGGGAAAAAAAAGACCTCTGCAGAACTTCCTGAACTGTACTCCACTAAAACTATATTTATCTTCCTCATTTATTCAATGAAGATATTTTTTAACTTTCTTATTGATTTAAATGCACATTCAGGGGAAGTTCTTTTAAACACAGACCCAGTGGATATTTCTTCTAGAATTTTACCCCTTAAATGGTTAGCCTCAACTAAATATAATCACAAAGGAAAACAGCCCTTGAATCATTAGCTAGTTATAAATCTAGGACTGAGCTGCCAGTGCTAATAGTGCCTCTTTATTTGTTTCTGCCAGTCACCCAACACTGAGGGGACAGACAGGTTCTTTTAGAGATCCTTGGGAGAACTATGATGCACTAAGTTGTAATTACAATTGAAGCTTTATTTTATTAACAGGATTTTATGATAGGTAGAGCATAGGATTAGTATTAAAATGGCACAGGATTTCCATAAGCAGAACCAGTGTATGATCTTTAAATGCCATAATACAGAATTCATAATACAACTTAACTTATGGTTTCAAATCACCTGGACCCTCTGCAGATTGGGTCAGATCTTAAGACACAGCTTGTTGTATCAATATGAGAGTCCTAATCTAGACTCAAAAATTATGTAAAAGAATATGAGTCAGTCACCCTGTTCCTGGAGGAAGCAGTCAATGGCGGAGGTGTCCTTGGGCACCAAGGTCCTGATCCTGCTGACCAGAAGCAACTCTGGTGCAGCTTGACCCTCAGGATTTGTAATTGTTTGGTTTTAGTGACAGTGCTCTGGGTGCTGTTGTCCTTCCTTCCCTGTTCTGTGGCAACAATACTGGGTTGGTAGGGTGCCTAGGATCTCCAAGGCTGGCAAGGGAGGGAATAATCAGCCTGGCATTCAGGAACCTTGAAGCCAGCAAAGAGGGGAAAAAGAAATCAGTTTGGCATGGCTTGGTAGGCACAGCAGTCCTGGGCTGACTGCTGGACTTGATCTTAGAGGCCTGTTACACAGTGTTTCTATCATCACGTGATTGGTGCTTAGGACCGTCAGGGCCTGATAAGGAGGGGAAAGGGGATGAATATGCAACTAGGTTGGTGCCTGAGAATGGTGCTTGCTTTAACAACTTGATGGAGCCTGAGAGGAGACTTCATTGCAGTTTACTGCTCCCTCACGAGTGAAGGAGGAGCAGGTGCTGACCTCTGCTCACTGGTGACCGATGGTAGAGCACTGGAACAGGTTCCCCAGGGAAGTAGTCATGACTCCAAGCTTAACAATGTTCTAGAAGCATTTGGACAATGCCCTCAGACACACAGGGTGAATGTTGGGGTTGTCCTGTGTAGGGACAGGAGCTGGACTTGATGATCCTTGTGGGTGTGTCCTTTGCAAGTCAGAATGTTCTATTATTCTGTGATTCTAGGATAACTGCACTGCCAGGAGTTGGGAGCAGGGAGCACCGCTCACAGTCCAGCCCCACAACTATCATGGTGCCAGCCACACCACCTTGGAATGACCTTTTGCTGCATCTCAGGGTGGCTTGAGCTTTCTTGGTGCATCTGCTGGCACACAAATGGTGAACAGTCCCCGGCGGCCCCTGGAGCTCTGCTGCACACTCCAGCCCCACTGCTCACTGTGGAAACGGCACAGCCCTGACACAAGAAGTAGTTAATATTACAAAAAATGGATTATTCTGATTTAGAATCACCAGGTTGGAAAAGACCTCTGAGGTCATCGAGTCCAACCATACCTATGTGCCACTAAATCATATCCTGAAGTACCTCATCCACCAGTCTTTTAAACATCTCCAGGGACGGTGACTCCACCGCCTCCCTGGGCAGCCTCTGCCAGTGCCTGATGTCCATTTTCGTGAAAAATTATTTCTTAATGTCTAATCTAAACCTACCCCATCCTACCACCTGAGAGAAAAGACCAGCACCCTCCTCTCTACAACCTCCTCTTGGGGAGTTATGGACAGTGATAGGGTGACCTCTCAGCCTCCTCTTCTCCGCTGAAAGCTTCTTAGCTTAAGTTAAAGCAACATCTTATCTAAGTAATTGTATGTTTTCAAGTTAGACAGAATGTCCCTCTGATACTGTGGTTTTGAACTGCGTTGGTGTAATTGTAACTATACTAACTCTGCTCGTTCTTCGGAGCTGACAGCGCTCTGCGTGCCGCGCGGCCTGCGCTGGGCAGCGGCGCTTTCTCCTGCGACCCGCTGTGTGCAGCCGCTCCCGGTCCCGAGGGCGAGGTCAGGCCGGGCTGGCCCCGAGGCTCCGAACCAGCCAGAGCTGCGGCTGCTGCGGGGCTCACAAGGACATCACAGTCGCTCCTCGGCGAGCGGGGAAGGCGCTCGCTGTGCCGGGGGGCGCTGACGCGGCCCCGTGGGCGGGAGAGGCCGCTGCCGGCCCTGCCCGCGGACCCGGGACAAGGCCCCTCGCGCTGCCGGGGGGAGGGGAGGGGCGGGGCTGGGCGCGAGGCCGCCAGGGCGCGAGCGCGCAGGGGCCGCTCCTCCCGCTCCTCCCTTCCTCTCTCCCCTCGCCCCGCCCCGCGCACGCGCACGCGCGCCGCCGCCGCAGCCCCGCCATGGCCGACCCGCGCCTCAGGCAGATCAAGATCAAGACCGGCGTCGTGAGGCGGTGAGTGAGAGGGCGGCGAGGCAGGGCGGCCCCCGCCGGAGCCGGCGGCGAGCGGGGACCGGGACGGACCGGGCCCCGGCCCGGAGGAGGCCCCGCGGCCGCCCCCGCGCCAGGACGGGCCTCGCGTGCCCGAGGCGGCAGTAAAACCGGGATTCCCTGCTGCGCCCTTGCCGAGGTGGGATCGTAGAATCGCTTGGTTGGAAAAGACCTTTGAGATCGTCCGAGTCCAACCGTACCTTGCCACTACTAAACCGTATCCCCGAGCCCATCACCCACTCGTCTTTTAAGCACCTCCCGGGACGGTGACTCAGCCGCCGCCCTGCAGTGCCCGACGACCCTTTCACTGAAGAAATTTATCCTAATGTCTAAACTGAATCTCCCTTGGAGCAAGTTGAGGCCGTTTCCTCTCGTCCTGTCAAAATGGAGAAGAAACCAGCGCCCACCTCACGACAACCTCCTTTCAGGCAGTTGTAGAGAGCAAGAAGGCCTCCCCTCAGCCTCCTCTCCTCCAGGCTAAACAACCCCAGTTCTCTCAGCCGCTCCTCACAAGACTTGTCCTCTAGCCCCTACACCAGCTTAGAGATCCCTGGGGAGCCGCGATCCCCTGCCCATGTACAGGGTGGTCTTTGGCCACCTAGCCAAGGCATGAGGTCTCACGTGCAAAAGCTGATCAGCGAAAGCTGAACATAGAATGGTTTGGGTTGGAAGGGGCCTTTAAAGATTATCTAGCTCCAATCCCCCAGCCATGGGCAGGGACACCTTCCACTCATGAACAGATAATTTCTGGTGCAAAACCGGTGGTAAACTCATCACCTGAGTCTCCATTTTGCTTTAACAGAGTCTTAATTCTGAAGAGCAGTTGTAGTTTGGCTGTCCGAGTCCTTCTAAGGGATTGCATAAAAGGGGTTTTACACAGTAAGGGATTGTCTTAATCCTTCTAAGGGATTGCACCAGGAGAGGTTCAGACTAGATATCAGGAAAAAAATTTTCACCGAAAGGATCACTGGGCACTGGCAGAGGCTGCCCAGGGAGGTGGTTGAGTCACCTTCCCTGGAGGTATTTAAAAGATGGGTAGACATGGTGTTCAGGGACATGGTTTAGTGGCAGGTAGGAATGGCTGGACTTGATGATCCTGGAGGTCTTTTCCAACCTAGTGATTCTATGATTCTATGAAACACAAGCCTTTGAAATCAAATGTTCAGTCACCAAGTTGTTTGATAAGGCTACAATTGTACCAGGACTGTGCTGGCTCAGGCACAGACAGGAGTTGGTATGTGTGCCAGAGCAGGGTGCTAAATGGTCCAGTTCCACAGAATCAACTTCACGTTATGACATATGTAATTTCAGTTAGTAAAAGACTTGCAGTAGGGTGGGCACACTTTCTAATATCTGATTAGCTTTGTAAGGTTGGACTTGAAGACTCAAAAAGTAAAATAGATACAGATTTATCACTGTTTATGCCAGATAGAGACGCTTTTGAGTTCCTAGGTTCCAAACTAGGAGCAGTTCTCAAGTACTGCTGCAAGACATGATTATATGCTTGTGAGGTCCCGTTTCCTGTCACTATGCAGGAAATGACTGCAAATCATGAACTTGCACATTATTTTTAAGCTCTAAAGTTCTAGTGCCCTCTTATTGAGTTGCTTGGTAGCCACTTTTTGGTTTGTGTTGTTTCATCAGCTGTGTTGTGCTTACTGGCTTAGCTGGACAGGAACACTGTAACTGACTTATGTGCATTTTTAAGTGAATAGTATTTTGTGCTGTTTTTTATAAAGTATTCTGAGGTCTGGGGAAACTAGAATTACTTACCTTAGCATTTTCTCAATCCGTGTCTTCTTTCTGTTAGCTAAAAGTATAACTTCTTTGTCTAGAAACTTTTGAGAAAGCTGTTCTGTCTAAAAAGAGGTAATTTTACTTTTGTAGAATTTGCAATTTGTAGAAGGTTCACTATTGGCTTATTGCTGCTGTTTGATAGTGTTCCTGAGAGAATTGTCTGTTAATAGTGAATAGCATTTTGTGTGACCATTGCTTAACAATCGTCGCAAAAGTTACCTGAACGAGCTTTTTCCTGATGTTCATAGATTGGGATGCAGTGACGGGAAAAATCTTTACTAGGCAATGAACAACTGCATGGAGACCCTGGCAGAGCTGGTGCAAACCTGCGTGTTCACGTGTGAATGCTGTACCATGTGGCTGTGTTCTCGTGGACCTCGAAGTGGCCTAAGAATGCAGACAACTGCATGTTAAGCTATCTCAGTGCCTGTATGACACTGTCTGTAGTGCTTCTAGCTCTGAGATTAGCTTATATATTCTTTTCCTCCATTGCTTTCCTTCTGCAGTGTGAGTCTGAGAGAGCTGGGAGCAAGAGATTAAAATTTAGCAGTGGTTGTTGTCCTGTGTGAGCAATTTCTTTACTGCTTAGTGTGGCTCTTACGTTTGTTCACTTGACTTATGAATTCCATGAGCATTGGTTTTGATTTTGTTACAAGCTTGTTGTGTCCGAGTTGCTGAGTAGGTTGCTTAAATATCCACTGGATATTAGTACAGTTACAATAATACTAAAGCAATTAATATACAGTCAAAATTAACGTACACAAAGGCTTCTAATAGAACCCTTTCCCTGATGTTACACTCACTTTTTTTCTGGACTTCTGGGTCCCTAAGACCACTAGCTCAAGTAGGTGGCAGGGAGAAGGCAAATTCAAGCAAGTAATCAGCATCCCAAATCCTTTGTTGAAAGAAATATGATATTGATTGTTTTGTGATTCTCAGAGTCTGCATTTAGAAGTGCATATAAAAAGACCACATCTTAGTTTTGCTTAATTGTTTTGCATTCCCCTATTTTTCGGGATTTACCATGTATTGCCCTTTTTACACATGTTGAATCCTAACACTGGTTTTAGCCATCTCTCAGGGTTGCACTCCTTTCACCAATATTTGACTACTAGCGAGTTGTTTATAGCACTAGGGCATTTCCTAGTGCTATAACTAGCATATTCCTGTGTCTGTGTTTTCAAGGGCTCTGCTATTATCCCATGTTTCTGTTCTCATCAAATTTGATCTTTTCTGCTGCTTCTTTTATTCTAAGTTAGAAATAGCTCATTTTTTATTATTAATAAAAATCAATACAATAGTTTTATACCACACAATTGTACAAAGCTGAGCAAAAATTAAAACAAAGCAGGTAATTGTCACCTAGGCATAATAGCAGTTACAGTTAAATATGTAAAAAGCTGTAGGTTGGCCAAGACAAGTCCGGGCAAAGTCTGACTGTTCCTGAGAAATGTTTTGTGAGCCTAATACAAATAACTGTGGCCTCTCAAAAACAATGCTTAATAAGTTGCAGTATGTTTCAAGGGTACTGCATACATGTTCCTCTCCACTGAAACAGCTCCCACTTGTGCCAGAAGTCTTGGTTTTGGTCCATGATAGCTTAAGCTGATCTAAGTCTGAGAGGCTGTGTTACCCATGTGTATTTTTCAGGGAGCTGATTCACTAAAAAACTGGGGAAAAAGTTATTTTGAAGGATGAGGTCTACCTGAACTAGGTAGCCACACAGCTGTATGCATTTTGGGGCTAGTACAAAGAAAGTGAAGACCTCCAGGGAAGTTGTACAAATACAGCAAAGAGGATTCAGACTTGCTTTCGGAGAATGGCTGTGTGAATAAGCAAGTAAACTTGGCTTGTATTTGTTTGGTGGTAACAGTATTCACATCTACAGTTACTCCACAGCAGCTGGCATACTGTAAGTGATGGTCACTTAAAAAAAAAAAAAGGCGGGGAAGAAAAGGAGTGTTATCTTACACTCCCTGCAGAGCAGATGATAACAGCAGCAGCTTCTGCTTCTGTCATGGTTGCACACAGATAAAAGAAAATAGGTATGGCTCTGTTCTGCCCCACCATTTCTTCTCCTGCGTGAAGATGTGTACCCTCTGTTACAGAGGTCATGCATGTGACTTGAATGAACTTAGGAACATTGAAGTTGTCCTTTTATTTTGGGCTAGAACAATTATATATATAGGTATTTATTCCTAGTGTGTAAGACGACTCACATCGAGTCTTAGTAAATATGCCATAAAGTAACTGACTTAACATTTCAATTAATTTTCCTAGTTTTTTCTGCATCTGCGGTTTAGAAGAGTACATTGAATTTAAAGCATTTTCAATGCTCAGGTATAAGAGTATATAAAAAAAGGTAAGGGTCAAGAATCATCAAGGTGTATTGAGCTTTTTCAACATTTTGTCTTTTTTTAATGATCTGCTGTAGTACATAGTTTTCTCTCACTATTACCTAACACATCACTTTTTTTAAAAAAGCTAAGAATAAAGCAGCTGCAGTAATATTAGATTTTTTTTTTAGCTGTATATCATAAATTCTTTGTACTGCTTTCAAGAGACTGTATTGTAGGTCATGGGTACTTTACTTGCTTCATGATTCTTTCGTTGCTGCATTATATCGGTGAAAGAAATTTAAACTAGAAATGGGGAGAACCTTCTGCTTTATTTGACCAAACTGATAGCCATGCTTTTAGGGATTGCACACATTCATTAACTTGTCACTCAAAAAAAGTAGATTTGATGAGCATAATAATGTTAGCTGTATTTGTGGCTTATGTTCTAACAAGCAATACTTCTGGTTTAATCACTTTAAAATAGTCTTACTCTCAGTAAATCCAGACTTGAATAACCTGCTGGACTATGAGGGAGTTGATTAGGAAAAAAAACTTTTAAAAATATCTTATTTGCATTTCAGACTGGCAATGATTTTAAAAACTACTGCAAACAAAGTAAGTTGGGTCATGTGAAAACAGCAGTGAAATTTGCCCATAGTTTCCATCTGATTAAGTGGAAGTGACACCAGTAGATTAGAATGAGACTAAGACAATTCACATTGCAATTGTGTTAGTTTAACTTTAACAATCTTTTAACACTCTTGTTTAAATGTGGCTGACATACCATAATTACAAATCTACAAGCTTTGATTATAGAATTTTACATCATGAACCTATGGGGAAAGTGTATTGATTTTTGTGAAGCAGCTCTTTTTTAAAACTACCTTTCTAAAACTATGGAATCGTCCCAAGATTGTTCTTTTGCCTGTCACACTGGTGTTGATACTATTTTTTGACTTTGTAAAATACCATCACATTGCCAAGCAATTTAGACTGTGGGTTTCCCACACCCCCTACACTTCTGCACAAGAAGTTCTGCAAGTTGAACAAAACTGTTTGTCTATTTTTAAATAGAAATGTAAATAGTTCTTTTAAATTGAATTATTTTACTGGTAAGTTCAGGATACAAATGGACATGCATGAAAGTATGAGGTATTGCAGAGGTTGCAGATATTGCTTTTGCTGTTTGTTGACTCCATTGCTAATTCAAGCACAAAACTAATTAATTTTCTTAGTTACTCAGTAAATTTGCTATCTCTTGTGTAATCACAGGTTTTCTCAATCTTCTATCCATTGTATGAATTATGGTCGTTTTCTTGCTTGTTTCCCACTAGCCATAGGTATTAGCTCTGATTCTTTGCATTAAGCATTAATATATTGACAAGAAGCTTGTGTCTCCTTTCTTGATTCTCATTATAATTAGAAGATTGTATGCAACAACTGCTTCTTAGCTCGGTTAGTGAGAAGAGCTGGGGTATCTGATGTTACACAGTTATTGAGGAATGATCTGCAAAGCTGCTCAGCTATACTCAGTCAGCATGATAAAGCAATTTAATGTGTGTACACTGTAGATCCAAGAGCTCGGGGACTCTGGAGAGTGAATATATTCCTGGTTGGGTAGAAGCTGACTCTGTCCAAATTATGTAACCTTTCTCAAGATATTGGAGCATTGTGCATGTAGGATTGTCTAGGGTTGTCACCTGCTCGGTCTTGGAGTATTAGGCTTGGGTTCAATGCTAGCCAAATGTATTTGCTGTGGTCCAGAGCTACATAGATATGTCTTAGATAGTTTCTGTAGTGCTCCTGGCACCAGTATCAGCCACAGGAAATCCCAAGCTGGCCTTGTGTTTGAAGGCCCCTTCGATCTTTTAGACTTCTTAACTTAGTCTGTGTTCCACATAAAAAATTACTTTATGTGAACTGGCTGAGAAAAGAGCGCAGCTGCATTTACATAATGCTGTCTGAGTTGACATCTGTGGCATGCATAGTCACCAATCCAGATAATTATGTGAAGGCTAATTGCAAGTTGACTGTAGTCTGCAGAATCACAACTACTTGTTTGAAGGGGTTGCTATTTCCATGTGTGTTTCAATGTTTTAAACTTAGGGAGTACTGAACAGTACCCATATGTCTTAAAAGATGTGAGAAGAGCGTAGTGTTTGCTGTTACAATTGCATAGTGTGTTGTTGGTTTGGGTTTTTTTAAAATTATTTTTATTTCATTTATTTTACCAGATAAGCAGAACCAAACATTGATTACTTTTTTAGAAGTATCTCACAAATTTAAGAGAATAATTATCAGATCTTTAAAAGATTGCCTCCTTCACATTCCTTCCTCCATCCCATTACCTATTCTAAAAAAAAAATAAAATAAAAGCCTTTAGTAAAACACGTGATTCTGGAATCCTGAGGGCTGTGTTTACCATTATGGCTCAGTCGTCGAGAATCGGCAGCTTGGATGGTAAGTTCTGCAGTTGTGTACTAGATAGAGGAAAAAATGTGCTCTGTGGAGCGAGGGGACCCCTCAGCAGGGAGCGAGGGGCGGGCAGATCCTGACTCTTGGTCCCAGCAGCTGCCACATGGTAGGTGATGGGAGGAGGGTGGTCTCAGAAGCATCCATTGAGGATTTAAACGTGGCCCTTTAGGAGCGCAGCGACCAGGAGCAGGCCTGTCAGAAGGGTGGAGCGTGTCGGTTTGCGGGGGCAGTTCACAAAGGCAGTTCACGAAGGCAGGGTGAGCAGGAAGGGCACAGTCACTGTGCTAAGGAGGTGAGTTCACTTGGTGAGCAGGAGCCCAGCTAGAGCATCCACCTGGCGGGAGGCTGCATCCTCTGCACCTGCCAGATGGGACACATCAGCCCAGACT
This sequence comes from Phaenicophaeus curvirostris, assembly GCF_032191515.1. Lineage (NCBI taxonomy): Eukaryota > Metazoa > Chordata > Aves > Cuculiformes > Cuculidae > Phaenicophaeus > Phaenicophaeus curvirostris. The sequence continues at coordinate 51,137,293 of NC_091431.1, read as the reverse complement.
GAGCTCCCAGGAAAACATGCAGCTGTCCAGGTCTCTGGCTGCAGGGAGTGCCTCCAGCTTGCATTGGAAACAGAGGGCAGCAGAGGCAACAGCTTTGTAAGGTGTGAGCAGGTGCGCTATCTCCTCAGTCTGGTGGCAGAGCTGTGAGAGGAAGTAGACAGGCTAAGGAGTATCAGGGAATCTGAGCAAGAGATTGACGAGTAGAACCACACCTTGAGTTTCCTGCAATGGGAACAGAGACATCCACTGGAAAGAGCCCCTGATCAAAGGGATTTGGTATCCTCCCCCCACCAGAATGCAGGCAGGGACTTAAAGGGAGGTAGTGAATGGAAACAAGTCCACCAGCAGGGCAGAAAACAAACCCCCTCCTTGCCAACACCTCCCCAAGTGCCTCTCCACAATAGATACAAGGCTGTAGCTGTGGAGGACCAACCGAAGCATAATGTGGGTGATGATTTATCTACATCAGAGGAGGGGCCAAGACCAGAATGACACCTCCCCTTTATTACTAAAATGGCCACAAGGAGGAAGAGGTGAATCATAATTGTAGGAGACTCCCTGCTGAGGGGAACAGGGGGTCTAATATGTCAAGTAGGCCCTACTCACAGGGAAGTCTGCTGCCTCCCAGGAGCCTGGGTAAGGGATATTGCTAGGAAACTCCCCAGTCTGGTAAGGCCCTCAAACTGCTCTTCTGTGTGGGAGATGGAGAAGCTGCAGTACGTAGCCCAAGGGTGATAAAAAGAGATTTTAAGGCCTTGGTACAGCTAGTGAGGGAATACGGGGCCCAGGTGATTTTTCCATCCCTCTGTCCAATGACAGGCAGTGACATCGGAAGGATCAGATGAGCCCAAACAATTACTACATGGCTCCATGGCTGGTGTCACCATAATAACTTCGGGTTTTTTGACAATGGGATGGCCTACATGGCATCAGGTGTACAGGTATCAGATGGGAGCTACCTTTCTGAAAAGGGGAGGAGTGTCTTTGCTCAGGAGCTTGCAGGGCTCATTGGCAGGGCTTTAAACTAGATATGAAGGAGTAGAGGGATAGTATCAGGTTTGCCTATGACAAGGTGTCTGACATACCATGGTTAGAAGGATGGAGTGCTGGTATGGGCCCTCCACCTGTTGCCCTGGGGCATGCTGGGGTTGCTGCAACACAGTTGAAGTCTTGTGGAGATGAGTGGGAGGCTCCTGCAGTAGTAGGTGTCAACAAGGAAACTTCCACAGAGCGCCTTAAGGGTAATAAGGGGTGTTCACTAAGAAGGTGATCCAGCCAACAGCCCAGTTGAAATGCCTCTATACAAACACACACAACCTGGTCAACAAATAGGAAGAGCTGGAAGCTACCATGCTACTAGAAAGCTGTGATCTGGTTACCTTTACTGAAACTTGTCAGGATGATTCCCATGACTGGAGTGTGGCTGTCAATGGCTACAGGCTGTTCAGAAGGGACAGACCGGGAAGGAGGTGTGGAGGTATTGCCCTCCATTCAGGAAATGGATAGAGGGTGAAGAGCTGTCTTTGAAGAGTAGCCACAAACAGACTGAAAGTTTGTGGGTCAGAATAAAAAGACAAAGGCAGCAAAAGGAACCTTGTGGTTTGTGTATACTACAGTCTACCCGATCAAGGTAGACCTCTCCTGCTGCAGGGGAGGATCAGGTTCGTGACCACCTGAGGAACCTGAACATATGTAAATCTTACGGGACCTGACAGGATACATCCCAGAGTCCTGAGGGAGTTCACTGATGTGGTTGCCAAGCCACTCTCCATGATATTTGAAGAGCCATGGCAGTCAGGTGAAGTCCCTGGTGATGGGAAAAAGGGTAACTTGTGCCCATTTTTAAAAAGGGTAGAAAAGATGACCCGGGGAACTACCTGTCAGCCTCACCTCTGTGCCTGGGAAGGTCGTGGAACAGATCCTCCTAGAAGCTATAGTAAAGCACATGGAGGATGGGGAGGTGATTAGTGGCAGCCAGCATGGCTTCACCAGGGGCAAGTCCTGTATGACTAATCTAGTAGCTTTCTATGATAGGGTAACCACATCAGTGGACATGGGAAAAAGCAATGGATGTGATCTGTCTGCCTTTGACACAGTCCCCCGCAGCATCCTTCTCTGTAAATTGGAGAGATATGGATTTCCTGGGTGGACTATTTGGTGGATAAGAAATTGGTTGTATGGTTGCATTCAGAGAGTAGTGGTCAATGGCTCAATGTCTTTTTTTTGCCTCTGACTATCCAAGTTTTTTGTTGCAGTACCTCAGCAAAATCTTGATCTACCAGCCAGCATCTTCTGCCTGTTGAGTAGTCCATAACTTAAAAGGTTGTATCCTGGTTGTATCTATTGCATTCTTCCATTCCTCTGCCTCCCTCCATGCACCCGCTGTCTGCTGCTAGTCAGGGATGCCCTAGACAGGCAGACTTTCACAGCAGGGCAAAAAGGGGAACTTCAGTTGTTGCTGTGGCAAGGATTTAAAAAAAATCTGTAGGACTGTAGTGCAAAAGCATAGGAATAACCGTGTTGAGATGGAAGGACAGAATGCAAAGTGCTGGAGGGACTTCCAAGAAAAACAACCTGTAGTTGATTTTCATAGCCTTCACTGTAGTAATCCCTGACAAAATCCAGGCTTGCAAAGTTAACCTGAAATGCCATGATGACTGAGTTCTATAGGCTGTAGATGCAGGGGGGCTAAAAATTTTATGTGTACTTGTGTTGTTATAGCTTTACTCTTAAAAGACAAAGTTTATCTTTCATGATGATCTTGTCAACATCAATAAAATGAACACACAAACTTGAGATCCTCTCCAAATCAGGAAATAGTCACTCATGGCTAAGAAAACATGGCAGTTTGTGATGACTATGTCAAGTATTGTATTCCTTCCTTCCTTCGTCTTCCTCCCGTGACTTTTCCTTTTAGGCCCTGGTATGTACTGCATGTGTGCTTATGTAGCCTTAGTGAACATGTGTAAGAAATTTGCAGGTTTCCATGGCACATTAGCATATACCATGGGTAATAGTAATGTTACGTTTTGAAGAGACACATGTCCTTTCAGTAGTGAAGCTGTTCAGTAGCAAAATTGAGAAATTCTCTTTTACCATCTTCAGAGCTCCACTGAGCTTGCTCAGTCCAGCCAAGGAAATGTTTCTTGTGTTGATTTTTCTAATGCTGGAAGACAGTCGTTATTTGGTGGCCTAAGCACATAGGTGTCATTCTAGCACATGTAGAACCTGATTGTTTGGCAATTGTTGGAGGTTTGGGGAAATACATAGAGAAGTAGCGCGTGCTTGCTCTGTCCTTGTACCATTTTATCATTTTTATTCTAGGCATCCACTAGTAAGTAGTTCAGGCCTGCGTCTGTGGCTCAGGAAGGCAGAATTTTTGTCTACCCAGTATAGAGATCTTAATTTCATTATGCATTTGAAAAAATCATGTTCTGCATGCTGTTTTACTCTGTCAGCCTTCATGTAAACTGTGTCCTTCCTGTGATTAGAGATGTAGATCAGCTTGCTACTGCTAATGACGTAACTGCTGGAGATAAAGCTAGCATTGATGTAGAAGGGCAAGAGTAGGAACATATGTATGAGCAAGAGGGGGATCTGGGGCTTTTTCAGCAGAAGCCAGAAGTTGGAACAGTCTAAACCTCTTGCAGCTCTGCACCCCAGACTAGTAGTGAAGTCCCTTGAGAAATCAATGTCATCCTAAATTCAGAGGTCTCATTTCCCTCTCTTCAGTTCTCTGGTCTCTGATGCTATTCAACCTTTTGCTGAGCTCGCTCAATTTGCTTAACCCAGGAGAAAAACTGTCAGCTTTTTTTTTTTTCTTACTGTGTTAATTTCCTGCTGTATTGGTGAACTGAATTGGCTCATGGAGAGATCATTGGAGCATTAGTGCTGGCAGAGATGTATGCTGGGGCAGGGAGGGCAGAAGACTTGATCAGCAGTGGTCAGCTCTTTGACTGTCTTAAACCATCTTGTGTTAGTTTGCTCTTCAGTTTGGGGAGCTGAAGTGGAGGAAAGTGAGTAGCAAATAAGGAAGTAAATCATGATGATATGGAAGTGGTAGTTAGGGAACTGCCTTCTACCTTAAGGTTCTCTCAGGACCTTTGAGCTCTTCTGGATTTAATCTGCAGCTTTAAAGTAATAAAACTGGTTTTTACACAGAATGTGCCAGTTGTGAAATTGATTATTAAGTGATGTGGAAGGCAAATGTGTTCTCCCTGTCACTTGGGAGAAGAGGCCAGCTCCCTCCTCTCTACAACCTCCTTTCAGGTAGTTATAGAGAGCAATAAGCTCTCCCGTCATCCTTCTCTTCCCTAGGCTAAACAACGCCAGCTCCCTCAGCGGCTCCTTGTAGGACTTGTTCTCCAGCCCTTTCACCAGCCTCTCTGGACTCGCTCCAGAGCCTCAACATCCTTCTTGTGGTGAGGGGCCCAGAACGGAACAAAGTATTCAAGGAGTGGTCTCACCAGTGCCGAGTACAGAGGGAGAATAACCTCCCTGGACCTGCTGGTCACGCCATTTCTGATACAAGCCAAGATGCCATTGGCCTTCTTGGCCACCTGGGCACACTGCTGGCTCATGTTCAGTCGGCTGTCAACTGACACCCCCAGGTCCTTCTCCTCCAGGCAGCTTTCTAGACAGGCTTCTCCTAGTCTGTAGCACTGCACAGGGTTGTTGTGCCCCAAGTGCAGGACCTGGCATTTGGCCTTGTTAAACCTCATGCCATTGGACTCAGCCCAGTGGTCCAGCCTGTTCAGATCCATTTGGAGCCTCCCTACCCTCCAGCAGATCGACACTTCCACCCAGCTTAGTGTCGTCCGCAAACTTGCTAAGGGTGCACTCGATGCCTTCATCCAGGACATTGATAAAGACATTGAACAGGGCTGGACCCAGCACTGAGCCCTGGGGACACGACTTGTCACTGGCCTCCAACTGGAGTTAACTCCATTTCCCACCACTCTCTGGGCGCAGCCATCCAACCAGTTTTCCACTGCGCCTGTCCAGGCCAGAGGCTGACAGTTTCCTAGCAAGATGCTGTGAGAAACTGTGTCAAAGGCTTTACTGAAGTCCAAGAAGATACATCCACAGCCTTTCCCTCATCCAGTAGGCAAGTCACTTTGTCGTAGAAGGCAATCAGGTTAGTTTGGCAAGACCTGCCTTTTGTGAACCCGTGTTGACTGGGCCTGATCACCCAGTTCTCTTGCATGTGCTTCATGATAGCACTCAAGATCACCTGCTCCATGACTTTCCCTGGCACTGAGGTCAGACTGACAGGCCTGTAGCTTCCTGGGTCCTCCCTGCGACCCTTCTTGTAGATGGGCACAACATCCGCCAGCCTCCAGTCCAGTGAAACTTCCCCAGTCAGCCAGGACTGCTGGAAGACAATGGAAAGGGGTTTGACAAGCACATCTGCCAGCTCCTTTGATACTCTTGGGTGGATCCCATCTGGCCCCATAGACTTGTGGGTGTCTAGCTGGGTAAGCAAGTCTCTAACCACCTCCTCTTGGATCATGGGAGCTTTGTTCTGCTACTCTAACTCCTGGGTGTACACACAGGGAACAACTTTCCTTACTGTTAAAGACTGAGGCAAAGAAGGCATTAAGTACCTCAGCCTTTTCCTCATCCCCTGTCACAGTTGTTCAATTTGAATCTTATAGGGACTGAATATTCTCCCTGGTCCTCCTTTTATTGTTAATGTATTTATAGAAAGATTTTATATTATCTTTCACCGACTTGGCCAATCTGGGCTCGAGCTGGGCCTTAGCCCTCCTGATTTTTCCTCTGCACAATATCACTTCCTCCCTGTAGTCCACCCAAGACACCTGTTCCTTCTTCCACAGGTCAGAGACATTCCTCTTCTTTTTGATGTCCCTCAAGATCTCCCTGCTCAACCAAGCTGATCTTTTTCCCCGCCGGCTCCTTTTCTGGAACATGGGGATGGTTTGCTCGTGAGCTGCTAGGATTTGAAGGATGTTGAGGCTCTGGAGCAAGCCCAGAGGAGAGCAGCGAAGCTGGTGAAGGGGCTGGAGAACAGGCCTTATGAGGAACGGCTGAGGGAACTAGGGTTGTTTAGCCTGGAGAAGAGGAGGCTGAGGGGAGACTTCATTGCTCTCTACAACTACCTGAAAGGAGGTTGTGGAGAGGAGGGTGATGGCCTCTTCTCCCAAGTGACAGGGGACAGGACAAGAGGAAATATCCTCAAGTTCCGCCAGGGGAGGTTTAGGCTGGACATTAGGAAAAAATTTTTCACAGAAAGGGTTATTGGGCACTGGAACAGGCTGCCCAGGGAGGTGGTTGAGTCACTTTCCCTGGAGGTGTTTAAGGCACGTGTGGACAAGGTGCTAAGGGTCATGGTTTAGTGTTTGATAGGAATGGTTGGACTCGATGATCCGGTGGGTCTCTTCCAACCTGGTTGTTCTATGATTTCTTCTTTGAAGAGCACTCAGCCCTTGTGGGCTCCCTTGCCCTTAAGGACTGTCTCCCATGGGACCTTGTCAACCAGCCTTCTGAACAGTCCAGAGTCTGCCCTCTGGAATTTTAATGTGACTGTTCTGCTAATCCCCCTCTTCACCTCATCTAGAACTGAAAATTCTACCATCTTATGATCGCTTTGCCCCAGGCGTCCTCTAACCATCACATTCCCCACAAGGCCTTCTCTGTTCACAAACAGCAGGTCCAGGAGGGTGCCTTCCCTTGTTGGCTCACTCACCAGTTGTGTGAGGGAGTTGTCTTCCACGTGCTCCAGGTACCTCCTAGACTGCTTCCTTTCTGCTGTATTGTACTTCCAGCAGACATCTGGAAGACTGAAGTCTCCCACGAGGAGAAGACCCAGTGACCTTGAGACTACTCCCAGTTGTTTATAGAAGAGCTCATCAGCTTTTTCTTCTTGGCTGGGTGGTCTATAACAGACTCACATCACAATATCTGCCTTCTTGTGGGCTCCTCTGATTTTAGCCCACAGGCACTCGATCCTGTCATCACCATAATCAAGCTCAAGGGTATCAAAGCTCTCTCTAACACAGAGGGCAACCCCACCACCTCTTCTACCTTTCCCGTCCCACCTGAAGAGTTTATACGCCACCATAACTGCACTCCAGTTATACGAGTCATCCCACTGAGTTTCCATGATGGCAACTAAGTTGTGGTCTCCTTGCCCTACAGTAACTTCCAACTCCTCCTGCTTATTGCCCACACTGCATTCATTGGTGTAAATGCACTTCAGCTGGGCTTGTGAACCCTCAGCTCTTATAAAGGGAATAACGTTCATTCCCAATTGACTGGTCCTTGGAATATCTAACCCACCAGTGCCAGTTTCATCCTTTCTGTCACCAGATGCACTCACCCCCACTTGCTCTGTGGTGTTATACTGGTGGTCCTTGCCAGTACATCATCTTTCAGTCACTTGAATTCCACTTCCAGGCTCACTCCTGACTAGCCTGGCTTCATCCCCCTCCCTTTCACATCTAGTTTAAAGCTCTATATAAAGCTCAGTTTATACTTACTTAAATTTGGGTGTCTGAGGAGAGAAAGGACTTGAGAATTTTTGTTCAGTAGATTAATTTTAAATAGAGGAAAACAGAAGGAAAAATTCAGTCACTGGTTGGTAGCTTAATTACCTACCAGGTGCCTCAAATCCAAAGTTTTCACATGCTTCTGATATTTCATGGAATGGTAACACTTGCTATAGAAACTCTTACCAAAACATATTAGAAAAATGAAACTGCCATACAGATTTTGCATTTTTTTAACAACTGACCCAACTGCGAAGTATACTGTACCATTTTTTTAGACTGTAGCTGTCTCTTTTAAAATAAATTTTTATAGCAATTCTTTGTCATTTAAAAAAACATTGCTATCTTAAAATTTGAGGCCTTATCTTAAAATTCTAGGATAAAGACTGAGGCATGAAGAAAGAACTTTATGGCCAAAGGCATACTGAATGCATGTTGACTTTGAATGTCTGGGTCTTCTGTAGACTTCTTAAGCAAAGCTGGACTTGAGAAGGTTTCTGTGCTTCTCGAAGACTTTTTCGCATCTTGTAGGTAGTGTGAGAAAGTACTTACTGCTTTCAGAACAGATCAGCCATACATTTTTTGTTATAAAACTATGGGCAGCAGTTTGCAGATGTGATTTAGAGGGAGACTCTTGGCACATGTAGGAAGTTGTTGATGTTAGGTATACAATAGCAAATGAAGCCCTTGTTTTATTGAGCTGTGACATTTTGTTTTGATCGTAAGAATATCTTTAAACCTTCCAAATAATATTTTTGTACAGTATTTTTGGGACAAGAAAAGGCAAAACATGATAATGTCACATAGACGTTTAAGACATCCCTGTGGGTGTCCATGAATTATTGTGGCAGCTGTTAACTCTGTATGTCAGGACAGACGGAGAGACGTAGGGAACACACTGGCCAGACTCCTTGGAGTAAATGGGAGGTGTGCATGCCTGACACGTATAATTTCTGAAGAATGACACCAGTATAAAACTACCAGCATGTGAAAACTATAGAACACTTGAACTGGCTCAGACCGTCCCTAAAGATTCACATTGGTGGATCGAGTGCTTTTTAATTGATAAGTAGTCACAAACATGGAGTCCAAATAAATACCTAAAGCCATCTTTTTAGAAATTTGGGGAAATCCAGTGCTCCTTCCAACACAAAGTTCAAGACAGAATGGACCCAAGTTAGACATTTCCTTTTCTGGTGTACATACGTTGTTGAAAATAGATAAATTCAGTACAACGTGGGGTTTTTTTTACTGAAAATGGTGGTAGTGATTGACCATTTTTTTGTTTAAAGTGACTATTACGTGAGCTTATCAAAGTAGGTGTTTATGTCCAGCAAGAATATGCAGTATGAGTCATACTGCAAGCATGTGGTTTGGGGGATTTTGTGTGGTTTTTCTTTTTAAAATAAAATAAATTCCTAAAGATTGTCTTTGACTGCTAATGCTTCACCTAGAATTCATTCCTGTGTGTACAAGAGGAGATAGTCTAGAATAGTTAGGTTTAAAACATCATGCTTGCCATTTACAAAATTCCAAATTCT
>NC_091431.1:51010741-51125741 GCF_032191515.1 Phaenicophaeus curvirostris | reverse complement strand
TTGTGACCAAAGCTAAGATTTTTCTTTTACAAAGGGTGGGTACCCTTCTGTGCTGTTAGTGTCCATCCAAGTCCTCTTTATAGGAGATTACTGAAAACCAGGCTTGTTTTTGTCAAAGAGAAGAAAAGAACAACTCCTAGAACAGAGATTCTGATTCAGAATTTAGAATTGGTCGCAGAGCTGACAGTATTTCTTAATACAGACAACTGCCTCACAATATATAGAACTTTTTGGTGATGAATGTTTGGTTTATTTGCAGAGCTATTACTGCATGCAGGATATTGTGTAGCTGAAATAAGGCTAACCACAGGGTTACAGATGGGCACCAGGTGACAGATTGTTTAAAAATGAGAGGTTATTTTAAGGAACTATCTACTGTACATTAAAGGCTTATTAGATATATGCAATATGTATGGGTAAAATGCAAGTATAACTGTGATAAGAAGTAATCTACGTTGGTTCTTTTTTTTTTTAAATTTTTGATTCTTCCAGCTAAAAGTTGAAGTTACTGTAGCTTATATTTCTTATGACACTGTAGAATATCTTGCTAAAGTTATGCTGTAGTGGTTTTTATGCTTGCAGGTTTTTTCATCTTTGAATGGCCTGCATACTTGAAATGAATATATTACAGTCTGTCTTTTTCTGATACCTACTGAACTATTCTCATTCTCTTCACAGCATATAATTGCACCATATATAAAGATTATGGTTTAGTATCCATTTTAATGTTTTTGAAAACAAAACCAAACCAAATAAAAAAATCTACAAACCAACGAACTAAAAAACAAACCAAACAAAAAAACTCAAACAAAAGAAAACCCACCAAAAAAATCCCAAACAACCCAGAATCTTGTTTCTGGATAGACAAAGGCTGAAGGAAGAATAGAGGAACAAAGCATCATGTGCTTATTTTTTTGTGTAGAATTGTGCTGAAATTTTTAAGAGTTGATTAAGGGATAGTATTCCTCCATTACGAAATTTCACCTTCCTTTTGAAAAGAAGATATTGATTTAATTCAGCATCTCCTCAAGCTACATATTCAGTAGAAATGGCTTCATGACATCTAGAGGAAGGATCTAGTACAGGAAATGTTTTCAAATCAAAACTTCTTAATAGCATTAAACATCAGCATCCCAATCTTACGAATGATAAATGGAATGTTAAATTGGACAATTCTGAACAAAGTGTAGTGGAAAATTTGTTACAGAAAACAGTTTCCTTTCCTTGAAAGCAAAATGTTTCAAGCTGTGCTTCTGAAATGTGTAATTACTACAGAAACAGGTACATAAATACAGATGCAATTCTTAAATATTCAGATATGAGAAAGGTGGTCAAAAATCAAGTTAAACTTAGTTCTAAACTTGGTCGGAACATGCAGTCCTTCCCTGGTAAGCAAACTTGAATAGCAGTCAGTTTGAAAAGTTAGTGTAAGCAGAGAGATGGAAATGTGAAAAGATAATGTGAAAACACAGCTAATGACAAAACTTGTACCTTTTGTTTTAGCTAAAAATTAATAATTAAAAATGGTAGGTTTAGTGATGCAAGTTGCCTTCAGTTTCAATTGAATACAAGCTTCAGTCAGTGAAGCAACATAAAAACTGTTTTTAATCATATCTCTCTCCCCCCACTCCTCAAGGGACTTTGCTGCTTTCATTCAAAAAAAAAACCAAAATCATCTGCCTTGCAGGTTGATGAAAATTAAGTTTTTTGGAACCTAAAAACAGCAAAGCAAATAATACTGTCTGAAATTAAATCAAGTAACCTTGATCAAACAATTAACTCATCCTGTATTAAATCAATATTTGCTGATGCTAATACTGGAGCTAGTTCCAGTAGCTGGAATTACAGCCACTGATTTAGTGTCTTTATTATTAGTAATTAGGCTGCTGTCTTTCCCTGGCACTACTTCTCAAAGCTAGTACTTGGATGACTTGTAGGTATTGTCTAGGCCAGTTTCTACAGTACACATGTTACAGGCTGTTAAAGCTTTTATAAGGCTGAAGGCCCTCTGATGGTGTGACTCTACAAGGGTAGAAAGGAATTCAGGTGTGTGTTGCCACAGCCCAACTCAGATCAACTGTTATGGATCCACAGCTTAAGGGTATTTTAGCAAAACAATTTTTGATGTAAACTCTTAACAAAAGCACGGAGAGTTCCTGCTGTCGTAATATCAGTATATTCTCTGTGGAAATATTACTGCAGTGGTGCTTTTGTGGCAGCTTCAGTTCACAAAAGGTTTGTGTCGCCCCCATACCATTCCGTCCATCCTCAGCAGCACTTCTAGCAGGGCACTTAACTGTGACAGATTAGGAATTAATTTGCTCTGATGCGCTAGCATAACCATGAAGCTCTCTACTAGACCTTTATTTATTCTCTTCATTTGTATAGTATATTCTTTGCTTCTTGGATCCAATTACATTATTTTGGCTGTTAAATACTCCTTAAACAATTTTATGTCATCTGACCTGATTTGACTCTGGTTTGTGGAAGGATTTTCTTCGTCATGCTCTGAGGTTTGGAGTAGCATCTCAATGTTTGTTTTCATCTGAATTAGCTGATCTAGAAGTTAATTCATTATTCTCCAGATCCTAAAGGATGTTTTGGTTCAGATCTACCATTATGTATTCCAACATGTACCTAATGAACATACATAATGAAGTGGGAGATGGAACAGCAAAACTGCAGTAACAACAAATAATAAAGTTTGATAATGGGATTGCAATGTGAAAATTACTGTAGGGCATCAAATGAGACTTCCTTAATATTCCCTTCTGACCTTCAAAATTTTTTACATTACTCTTGAATCTGTGCTTGTTAGAAAAAAGCATCCTGCTTCCAAGTATGTGTCCATTATTAGGATTAAAAGATGGATTATTTTCCCTTTGAAAGATAGGCCATGAAGAAAATTGCTATAATGTAAATTGTGGAACTTTTACTTTTGTCTGTAATCCCCAAATCAGGTAAATGGAGAAACTACCCAAAAGAATACAAGATTATAAGGTTACTATGTAAATTTGGAATTTTACTTTTCATTATTTTATACAAAAACTAGTATGGGAAATAATGCATTTAATGTAGGAAATAAGGCGTGAAATGTAGTGTGGAAAAAAAAAGGTGCTGGGATTACAGTTTGTGAACCTGAAAGTGCTGTTTCTTTTCACTTACATGTTAAATATAACTTTTTTCAAAGTTATATCTAAGAAGGACGTTTATCATTGTTCCTCTAATAATGCAGATGCAGTGTTGTTATTTAGTAGTGAACAAGAAAAGACTACATGAATATAACAGCCAATACAGGTCACTTGCAAAACCATCAGAACCTGGATGATATTGAGGAAATCTGGCAAATGCTGCTCTAAAGGCCGATGTTGTCTTTTTAGATATCTTAGCATGGTTTGCTTTGTCTGCCTATGATGTGAGGACTTTATTGAGATAGCTTTCTCTCTCTACTGTTGTTGTTATTAGCAGTCATCTGGATCTACAAAGCAGCTTATCTGTTACTGCTATGTATTTGCAAGGAAGTACCAATATATAGTTTTTGTCAGGATATTCTGTATAGATAAGCCCACGCAGATCTTTAAAAATATTTTTTATTTTAATTATTCTCATAAAAATCGTTATACATTATAGCTAAGCTCAGCATTTCCTAGACACAGTTTTTTGCAGTGGTTAAGAGACTTTTTTTATAGAACTGTATTATCTTGTAAAGCTGCAGCTTTTTTGAGGGATGTTATCAATAGTGTAACTTTTTACTGTCATAGAACCAAATTAACAAAAATGCTTGGTTTAATTGCAGATTGGCAAGAGAAAAAGTTATGTATGAAAAAGAAGCAAAGCATCAAGAAGAAAAGATTGAAAAAATGAAAGCTGAATCATGTGATGAGTATGGAATTAAGAAGCAGGTAAACTATCCTAAAGCTTGTTTTATAAAATCCTTCTTTACTTTCATTTAATCAGAGTCACCCTTAAATTAAAGAATCTCCTGTACCTTTTTTCATACTGTTGTGTAAACGCTAGACTAAAATTAGTTTTAAAAGCCAGAATAAGCATTTGTGGAAACTTTCTTTAACCCACAACTATTAAATTACAAGGAGACTGCATACGGATTACTTAGCACTTGGTGTCAGGATGGCTCTCACTCTCTAACAGTGTGTTTGAGGCCATCTTTTTCAGAAATAACCAAGAAACTGAAAATACATGGTCTGGATGCAGTCAGGTAAACTTAAGTGCTTGCTGGTAAGTGCAGATGTTACAGTGAAGTGAGAATGTGTAGTAGTTAATACAAAGATGGAACATCTCAACTGTTGAGTATACTAGTATCCCTTTGGTAAAATAACAGTGCGCTCTCAGATAGAGAGCACACTGCATGTACAGCTGCTAGAGTTTGCAGTGAAGTCATTGACTAGCAAGGTGCATGCTGTAGTTTGATTTGCTCGAGAGTATGGTATAGTGTCACTATTACAATACGATTAAATTTTTCTGGGAAGTTTTCCCACCAAGGCCATTGGTTGCAGACAGTTGGTACATGCCCTTTTGGAATGAGAAGGAGAATCAAGTTTACTTCTTACTGAAAGAAGGTTTGATTTAGGGAAATTTGTATTTACTCTTTACAGAAGTGTGGCATCTCTGTCTTTAACTGTGGCCTTTATATGCTTCCAGCTACACATGCTACCTTTTAACTATGTTTCTTCCCCAAGTATTTTCCAGAGGTTTTCTCTTAAATCTTCACGGAAACTGAAACGGTAAATTAAAATTATTTTCACTTGTTTCAGTAGTCCAGTGGTTTCGTGTTATAAAACCTAACCTACTTCTCCGATCTTCATTTTAAATGACATAAAAATAGGTTATTCAAAACTCAAATATAAAAATTAATGAAAACAAGATAGGAGAAAGCCCTTTCAGAACAAGCTAAGACAGCTTTTTCAGTAAGTTCAGGTTTCAGTTCATGTGTATGTGTCCTGCCTTGCTTTTATTATGCCATGGGAAAGAAATATAAATGAAGAATTTCTATACAAATAATTGTATTTATAGAGCTGACCTGTCTTCTGTCTCACCATGGACTGAGACTCTTAAGATCATACAAAATAGCAGTCCTTCTGAAGATCCACTTGTGCTAACAAGAACTAATGAATGCAATTCCTATTTTTAGTGTCCCCCATTCATCAGGTTATTTGACTGCACTGTGGTATTTCCGCAGTGACCTGCAAGATATCATCAAAGTCAAAACCAGCAGAGGGTGTGAACTTCTGCTCTGAAATGTTACACAGTACTTGATAGTATTCTCAGAGACCAATGACAAAAGCTTTCACAAAAAACACTCTCAATTCATTCAGAAATTGCCCGATCCGCTTTGAAAGCAATCAGTACCTCCAATAACATCTTTACCTCTTGTTCTTTCAGTGCACTTCACATTCTGGAAGTTTTTAATATTTTAGATTATGAAGAATTCAGAGGCTCAGAAAGCACATGTGCACTTTTCATAGGATCAAATCTGTTACTCCTAGGAAAACTACATAATACCAGGAGAGTTTGCTCAGAACTGTATTTTGGATAGAATTAATACTTTGAGATGGTCTTCAGGAAAAATATCTGTGGTTACACATTTTAAGAATTAGTTTTAGTTAATAATTCCTAATCTGAATAACTTGATTCATTTAAAACTCTGGTTGTAGTCTGTTTCAGTAATGAAACTTAACATTTGGAGGGTGGGAATGAATTTAATCATTTGAGACTGGGAGAATAATTTTAACTATTTTTTAGCTGAGGTCTCAGCTAAGTCAGATATGTATATACAAGTCAATCCAGACTTGAGAGAGGGATGTTTTAAGAGTGTTACTTACTTCTTAATGCAATACTGTTCTCATTTAGCTTTGCAGTTACAACTCTGCAGTAGAACATATGGTTTAACAGTACAAAAGTGACTGGAAATATTACTTTAAAATTAATAATGCTATTCCTACAGCATATGTAGATTTCAGGAGCGATCAGTCCCTTTGCAGAATGATGGTCAGGGTTTGGCTCAGTATTTTCCTCCTAACTCCTTATGCAGTGGGGCAGCTAGTGGTTCCTGTGAACTCCAATGATCTCTAGCTGCGGTAGTGACCAACTGGGGCAGCTGGCAGCTTATAGATACTAGCTTTCACCTTGCACTGTCCAGAAAGAATTATTTAATGAGAAGCGTACTCAATATCAGCGAAACAGAAAGGATCAGTTTTCTCACAGTTCTGGTAAACACTGACCGAGATTATAATTTAGAGATCCATTGTAAGGCACAAGAAGGCTTTGTCACGGTAACCCAGGATAGCTTGCTTCCCCCCTCGTCTGCCCCCACCTTTGCACAGGGACCAGTGTGATGGTGGATCTTGGAATTTGGACAACAGCACCTGCAGCACATGAGCAAGTTCACTAATGAGCAAAACAGGCCCTTGCGTATGTGTGATATGTTAATCAGCACAAGATTTATTATCTGTGGTGCTTTCCTTTGAGCTTCAACCCTGAGCAGGGCACCACTGCTTTGGGTCCCCATTTTGATTAGTATCGGTGTCCCAGGGCTCCCACCATGGTAGCACAATGCCTTCAGTAAATCCAGAGCTATCACTCATGGAGCGTTGTGCCTCATCCCAGAGGGTTCCAAACCTGCTTTTCACCTGTAACACCCATGTATTACCATAGCTCTGGGTGCAGGCTGCATTTGCACTACTTGCTGTGTCTCAACTCATGCACTTTAGCTGAACCTGAACTGGATGAGGGCCATTTGTGGTAGGTTGTATAGCACAGGGAAAAAATCTCTAGCATTATGAGGCAAGGAAGTCTCTCCTTTTCCACCACTTAGACCTTACCTAAAAAAAACAAACAAAAAACCCCAAAAAACCTCTACAACCCTTCGCTGTGCTAACATCTTGGTTTTGTCTACAAAGGGCCAATGAGAAATTCAGAATTCAGGTAAAACCATGTAACAATTAATTTCAGCCAAATTAGCAGAAAAAAACCCCAGTAACTAAAGAACAGTATTTAGGGGAATTAAAAAAGACTATGAAAGAATTTTTGTATCTCAAAATGACACTATTTTCAACCGTGACACTTGTAGGGAAAAATGTTATTAAGTACTTTAATAAAATGTGGAGAATTGAAAACTAAATTGAAAACAATCTTACTTAAACCTGAACTATTTTACACTAAATCTATCAGGTTTGTAGAAGTTAGGAAAAAATATTAAAATATTTTTCTTGTTTTCAACCAGGTGTGAATTCTGCATGTATTTTCTGTAGAAGGTCATGAAGAACCGTGACTGGTAGCAGCAAGTGCTGCAATTACACATCCATGTAGATTTTTTTTTAGTAATGAAACCTTAGTTTCTACACAGTTGTAATGATTCTCAGTATATGAAGACTTCACAGCGCTTCATAATACTTTATCTGTAATAGAAACTTCTCATGCTGTAATCACTTGTGAGTGCAGACTAGGAGACCGTACTTTCTGTATTTCTGTAATTGTTGATGTGTCTGGTACATAAACAAACTCCCTTTCCAAATAACGCTTTTATCTTGAGGTTTGTGAGGGTAAGAAAGGCCTGATGTATCTACTCCTTCTTTTCTCTCAGTGGGATTTTAGATATACGCTGGAGTTTTTCTTAACTGTCAGCATTTTTTCCTGAAAGATTTTTTAAAAAATTACCCTACAGTTCCAAATGACTTCTCAAGTAATGTCATTTCCAGATGAATTAAAATCCAGTGGACTTAACATAGAACTTAATGTCTGCATGCCATACATGCAGTACGTACATCAAGTACACCTTGTTAATACGCAGTTTTTTACAAGCATGAAAATGGCAATATTTCTCTTGCTTTGTTGAATGAAAGTTACTCCTGAAACAACTAAAATGAAATGCATGGGAAACAATGTATATTGTTTTGGAATATCATTGACAGACGTGATCACTTGCTGCTAATCTTGGTACTGGAGGTGTTCTCACTGAAAGGAACATCGTAATGTTCTGTAACTTTTTTATTTCTAAATGTCTTCTTAGCCTTAAGGAAACGCTTTGCTTAGCTCACTTGGCTTTTTACATTTTTAGCTCTCTCTACCCCCCACTGGACTGGTTCAATGAAAGTTTAATTCTTCTGACCAATCAAGTACATAAGATTAGATGAAACATAGAGTTTCACTGCAGTCTATTTTCCTTTTTTTTTCCCCCTTGAGAATAGATGATCTGCTTTTAATAATCTGAACTCTATCTCTTATCGTTTCGATAAAGAGGCAGTGGAAGTGCTAATGAAGAGTCTAATGCTCCCCAAAAGCTAGGAACCTGCAATTCTCTGTACTAAGTGCAGAAGAATATTCCTAACATACAGCTGGTATTAAAAATGCTTTCAAACTTTGGTTTTATTGTCTAGTGGGCTTTCTGAAAGAGACCAAATGATGTAAAATCATTACTGTACCTTTAGGATTCCAGACTTTATGCTGAATATTCAAGGCACTTGCACATATTTGGAATAAGTAAATATGGCAGCATTCCTGTGGTAGAAAAAACATGCCACCAAGGTAGGACGCAGTTAATTTCCTCTTCAGATGGGCTCACTTTCCCTGTGCTCTAGAGAGAGAAAAAAAAATATGGACTTGACTTTTCTGCTTTGTATCTATCTAGGGAACTTCCCATGTCTGCTCTGCTTCCAATTTTAGCACAAGTATTTCCCCAGGTATTTCACCTCCACAAAACAGACGGAGAACTCCTCCCAAACCTTCAAGCTTATTCTACTAAGTAGCCTGCTTCCTTTGAGCAAAGCATCCATTACATTAAGCACGGGTTCATAATTTATATTTGCTCTTAACAACCAACAGAAAAACCCCAACCTTCTGAACAGCTCCCCCATGCTTAACAAAAAAATTGCGGGGCGTGGGGAGGGGGCAGAGACAAAATTTGGCTATTTCTTCTAACAAGGTTGAGCCATTCTTGTTGGGAAAGCAAGTTTATCTTTTGTCAGTGTGTTCTTTATGCTACTGCCAAAGAAACCTCTTCATTCAGATGTTTACCACCTCTCACCTGTTTACAGGATGGGGTTTATACTGTATCTGTGCAGGTAGAAGTTTGAGTTGCTGGAAGGAAATGTGCTGCCTGCTGATAAAACCACAACTTTCTGTAGTGGATAATTCCTTTATCCTCTAAGTTAATTTTAAAGGGGTAATATCTGTAATTTATGATACAGAATATTTAATTAAAAACTTCTTCAGTGGAGGGCATGGAATTTTGTTCCTGTCCTCTGAAAATAGTCTCAGGTTTTTTAGCTTCAAAGTCATATGGTGTTCCCCACTGCTGACAATGAAGAAAACCTGACAGTTGTACATTAGTGGGAAAAAAAAAAAACAGTGACAAACTGCTTCCCAAAAAGACCAAAGGAGCCTTTTTACCTTCTGTGTCATAAAGTGATCTGCATTGTAAGAAACTGGATTAGCCTTCATCTGAGACGAGCTGCAGAGAAAGCTCATTTGAAATACTGAGGCATGAGATCTAGAGGGTTTTCTCCTCCTCCAGCTTTCTAGCTACAAATATGCTTGATATATGGCCAGTTCAATTCTTGAAATACCAAAACACTATAGAAACAAAACAATGTTCTCCAGTTGTTTACTGCAGGCTTTTCTTTGTGGTCCTTCAGAAGTGTTTTCATCAATGTACTTGACCACTCACCTACCACAGACTGCAGTGTGCTCTTGTATCCTGTATTTGTGCTCAAGCTTCTTCAGGCCTGCAATGTGAAAATAAAACAAATTGCTTCAAAGGAAGTAGAACTAATAAAACTTGGTTTCCTACAGGTTTAGTGTGTGTTTGCATTTTTCCCCCTTCATATTCACCTGAATGCTGTACCTCCTTTGATTTTCTAACTTCCCTGTGCTCAGCTTTCACTTACATCACCTATGCTGTCCTACATCCTGGCTACCATCCTGGCCCAGCACATCATGCCTTTAAATTACATGGTTACAGTGAAGCAAGAAGTAATGCCACGCTGTGGATTTAAGTTACAAATATTGATTAGCCAACTGGTAGCCTTAGCATGACTGTTTACATTGTGCTACTATCTCTTCCTTAGTAGTATTATTAATTTTGGAACTGTTGGTATTCACAATACTTAGATGGCCTTTTTTCTTTTGGATCTCTGTCCTCCCATGAGATATGGTTGTAATTAGTCAATGGATTTCAAGTGTGTTGCAGACTTTCTGATGAGAAGTAGTTCAAACCACTATTGCTTTTCTTAGCAAACTGAATTATTTCTATGTCTTTTTTTCCTCCACACCATCTTTGAGTAGTACCATACTGTTACAATTATCTGTGCAATAGTCAAAGGACAAGGGATTATAAGGCAGTATTTAAAAGCACAAATATGTATTCATGTGTATATATAATTGGTACATACATGATTCGTTTGCATCTATGTTTTTTTGTGTATGTATTTTGTGTATAGAACACCAGTCCTGTCATATAAAACAAAATTGTCACTTTACAACAATGCCAGACATCTGCTCCCTTAGTAGAATAATCTCAGTCCTGAAAAACAACTGACTACAAATCTGTTGGGTTGAAGAGATTTGTTTAACTAGATTTTTCAGTACACTTAAAGGAAAGGTCACATCATCCTCACTGTAGCTGCAATATCTCTTTTGGTCCTATATGTACTATTGACAAAAAATCCAATTTGTTTCTCCCTGTACATATTTTTGTGCTTTATTGCTTTTATCCTAACACTGTATTCACAAGCACTCAATTTTTTTAATATTTGTTTGGCTTGTAATTCACAGAGTCCTTGCAGATATTTATAGTTCTTCACAAAGTTAGGCCAGTTTTATGTAGTAACTTCCTCTGTGATCTGCTTATAATTTAAAGTCCTTAGAGTTCAGTTGAAGTCTGGTAAAATTTTGATATAATTTGGAAAGGAAATGCCAAAAAATCCCAGTCCTAAAGCTTATCAAATTACTTGAGCTTTTGGCTTTGCTTCATTATATACATTTGTAACAGTAAATGGTTTATCCAGAATTATCAGCATTACTTGAAAAAATGTATTTCATGCAGAAGTTTTCAAAGTTTGCATAGGTGATTTGGTAACCAACTAGTAATATTGGTTCCACAAAATTCCTGTTCTAGGCTCCAGCTGTTAGCACCTACTCAATATAGTTCCAGGAATTATCATCGTTCTGTTTTTTCCTTATTATTTTTTGAACAGAGTGATTGTGGTAGTTTTGTTCTTTTCTCACAATAGCCAAGATGACAGCTTACAGATTCTAGATTCATATGCCTCCCCAGATTGCTTTTTGAGTGGCATATATCAAATAAGATACTACTTTTCATATCATCTACCAGCTTTACAATATGCAAGTATTTATCAATACTGGCCCAAGGCAGTCATTATTGGATATTCTCACTCCTGTAGGTATACCTTGTAGACCAAATTTCTACTGCATACAGCAGAAGGCATCATCTCATACAGTTTATAGCACAGCTTATTCTATGGTAGTTACAAACCTGTATTCATTCACTGCTGATAGTGTAACATGCAGAGCTCCTAGACTTATTTTTAATGCAGTCCAACACTGAATGCTTAAAAGAAAAGTGATAATACGATGAGAAAAGATGGAGTGCTTGGGGGTGCTTCTTTTTTAAACATTTGTCACCCATCTTTGCAGCATTAAAGTAGAAAGGTTTTGCTGTAGATTCTCTGAAAGAAAGTTAGAAACAAAGAGTTTAAACCCTTTCAAAAATTACTTGAACTAAAAACATAAATATATGACACTTAAAAACATGGCGACAATCATAGAATCACTTGGTTGACAAAGACCTTTGAGATCTTCAAGTCCAACTGTACCTGTCCACTACTAAACCATATCCCTGAGCACTTCATCCACCCATCTTTTAAATACCTCCAGAGATGGTGACTCAACCACCTCCCTGGGCAGCCCACTCCAGTGTCTGACAACCTTTTCAGTGAAGAAGTTTTTCCTAATGTCTAAAATGAACCTTCTCTGGCAGAACTTGAGGCCATTCCCTCTTGTCCTATCAACCAGGGAAGAAACCAGTACCCACCTCGCTACAACCTCCTTTCAGATAGACAGTGATAAGGTCTCCCTTTAGCCTCCTTTTCTGAAGGCTAAACAACCTTAGTTCCCTCAGCTGCTCCTCACAAGACTTGTTCTCCAGCCCCTTCACCAGGTTTGTTGTCCTTCTCTGGGCGCCCTCCAGCACCTCAATGTATTTCTTGTATTGAGGGAAACAAAACTGAACACAGGATTTGAGCTGTGGCCTCACCAATGCCAAGTACAGGGGCACAGTCTTTTCCCCAGTCGTCTTAACTACACAAGGCCATCCTATGTGCATAAATACATTCTTAGCTATAGCTTATCTTCCCTTTTACAATGATTGTTCAGTACAGCAGCAGTAATACTGG
Source organism: Phaenicophaeus curvirostris (assembly GCF_032191515.1). NCBI lineage: Eukaryota > Metazoa > Chordata > Aves > Cuculiformes > Cuculidae > Phaenicophaeus > Phaenicophaeus curvirostris. The sequence goes on along the minus strand of NC_091431.1, from coordinate 51,113,313 downwards.
AAGGAGAATACAGCGCAGGAATGACAGAATGAAGTAAGCCATTTAAAGGAAGCACCTGCAATGGCAGGTTATCCTGAATGCAGAAGAGGCTTCATCTTTAAATATCTAACAGATTTTAATTTCTAAATAGATTTAACATTACTGAACAACTCTGCACACCTTTTCTTCTCAGTGGCTGGATTTCAGATCCAGAAATGTTCCATGAAATAAATGTTCCCTTGTTTAAATCTGAAGTTGTTATCTGTAGGAGGAGGCAGGATGTTCAGATTCAGTGGGGTGCCAGTTTAGTAATTTTGTTCAAAGTGCATGGTGAGAATAATCTTTCTCCCAAAATGAAGCACAAGGATAAGTAATAACTTTTTATGCATGATAAGCATCAAAAATATGAGCCTGCTGGTCTTTGCTTTTCATTTTTCTTTACCTTTGTCTTTCAGTCAGAGCCTCCTGCAGTGTGCACACAATGTGATCAATAACTCAATAACTTTTTTCATGCAGTAATTATCTCTATGTGGTATTATCTGAACACTGTTTTTTCTTTATTACCCAAAAGATGCAGGAGATATTTATATAACCAGCTGATCCCATCTTGGATGAAGCTGCTTCATGACAGCAGGAGAAAGTTTGTTTTAAATAGCCTTTTTAACAAATTCTGTATGGAAACCTTACCAGGCAAGGCTTTTTTCTAAAGGAAAAATTGTTCTAAATACTCTTTTGAACTTAATACTTTATATGTAATTAAGCACAAATTAAATGGATGTGTCCTGTAAATTAACAGACTTTTAAGCAATCAGGCTAAATGAGCATCCTTTAATAAAAAAGCCTGTTCAGGTACAACTATTCTAAAGTTCCTAAATGATGACTGGACTACTGATTTTTCAGAGTGAAGACTTAAAAAATAATGTTCCTATCTAGAATTCATTCTCATTTCATTGGCTTTTAATTTTCACAGATCGAGATCTTACAAGAGTCGCGAATGATGATTCCAGACTGTCAGCGCAGATTAGAAGTCGCACACGCAGATCTTACTCAGCTACTAGTAAGTATAGCACCACAACCCACTGATCAAGAAATACTGCTGTTCCTTGATGAACTTGGATAAACATGCTTCACTGTAGTGCAATTTCAGTATATTAGAACTGGACTGAGGAATTACCTTTTATAGGTCCCTGGACTAACATTATATAACATTTTTTGGTTACTGTCTTTGCAGACTTGGCCTTCAGTGTATGAAAACTGCATGTGTTAGAATATTAGAAGCGGTCTTTAACAGAATGGACACTTGATATACACTTAAAAAATGAACTGCTAGAATGGGCTCAATTTCTTTGCTAGTAACTTGAGCAGAAAAAATAGTTTGCCTGCTTTAGGTGGTTTTCTAGGTAGTGTAGATGTATATAATTTGTAGTGAACTTGAAAACAGTCAAAATACTTTGCTTACTACTTTTATTATGCTATGGACAAAAACAAGGCAGCTGAGCACTGGTTTATATTTTATTAGTGAGGTGAGCACTAATACTACATTTTAAAGATATGAATAGTGTCTTGTACACTGAAAATGTACAGAGTTTGGAGATGGTTATGCTTATTTTAAAAGCTGCCTTCTCAAGAATTCAGCAACACATGTAAATGCTACTGTAAGACTAAAAGTACATATCCTAAATTAAGCCTCAGAAACATTTGATGATTAAAATGCATATCTCTTCTCAAAGGAAGACTCAGGGTGTGTGATCCTCGGGTAGTATGCCTCTACTGTTTTCCAAACTAAATGCTTCAATACCTGGCAGGATTTAGGGTCCTTTTATCATTCAGCTAGTTACTCAACTGTTAGCTGGTCTAGATTTCAGTGGTATGCAGAAGCGGTGCTATTAATCCATACGCCATGCTGTACAATCTTAAAACAAGGAATAGGGGGAATTACTATTGCTGTTAAGAATTTGGAGGTATTCAAGTGCTGATTTCTGGGCTTAGCTCACATGTAGCGCTTTAATTAAAATCAACTATATAGTAGTATGTTTTTTCAGTTGTCAAATTGCTTAAGAGTTTTCCTAACAGTACTTCTGCTGAGATGTGTTGTTATTGGTTCCAGTTATGCTGTCCTTGGTTTTAAAGGTATGCATAAGTCAAATCTACTCAAACATGATAGCCATCATCCTGGACCTTAAGTAAAACAAAAGAAATTACCTGTGCTTTGGGTCACATAGAAACTACTGTTTTCAGTAGGGGTATATCACTTGTTTCATAGAACAGTTTGGGTCAGAATATATCCTTAAAGGTCATCTAGTCCAATTCCCCTGCCATGGGCAGGGACAACTTCTAGTAGATCAGGTTTCTTAGAGCCCCATTCAACTTGACCTGGAATGTTTCCAGGGATGAGGCAGCTACCACCTCTCTGGGCAACCTGTTCCAGTGTTTCACCACTCTCAGCAAAAAAAAAAAAAAAAATTCTTCCTAATAGCTAGTCTAAACTTCTCTTCTTTTAGTTTAAAACCATTACCTCTTGTCCTACCACAACACATCATGCTCAAAAGTCTGTCCCCATCTTCCTTGTAAGCCTCCTTTAAGTGTTGAAAGGCCACAATAATGTCTCTCTGGAGCCTTCTCTTCTTCAGGCTGAAGAAACCTCTCTCTCCCTGCCTTTCTTCATAGGAGAACTATTCTATCCCTCTGATAGTTTTTGTGGCCCTCCTTTGACCCACTGCAAGAGGTCCATGTCTTTCCTGTGCTGAGAACTCCAAAGGTGGAGGCAGTACTCCAGGTGGGATCTCATGACAGCAGAGCAGAAGAGCAAAATCACCTCCCTCCATCTGCTGGCCATGCTTCTTTTCATGCAGCCCAGGATGCAGTTGGCTTTCTGGGCTGCAAGCATACGTTGTTGACTCATGTCCAGCTTTTCATCCACTAAGACCCTTAACCCCTTCTCTGCAGAGGTGCATTTGGTCTTGCTGAATCTCATGAGGTTCACATGTGCCCACTTCTCAAGCTTGTCCAGGTCCCTCTGGATGGCGTGCATCCCATCCCTCAGGTGTGCCAGCAGCACCACTCAGCTTGGTGTTATCTGCCACTTTGTTGCAGGTGCACTCAATCCCACTGCCCATGTCATTGATGAAGATACTAAACTACTGGTCCTAGTACAGACCCCCAAGAGCACCACTTATCTCTGATCCCCATCCAGACAATGAGCTGCTGACCACTGGGTGGAACCATCCAACCAGTTCCTCATCCACTAAACAGCCTACTTATCAGATCCATATCTCTCCAATTTAGAGAGAGGGATGCTGTGGTGAACTGTGTCAAAGGCCTTACAGAATTCCAGGTAGATTTTCCCATGTCCACTGATGTAGTAACTCCATTGCAGAAAGCCACTAGGTTGGATCGGGCAGGACTTGCCCTCGGTGAAGCCATGCTGGCTGTCTTGCATTGCCTCCCTGTCCTCCATGTGCCTTAGCATAGCTTGTAGGAGGATCTGTTTCATGATCTTCCCAGGCACAGAACTGAGGCTGACAGGTCAGTATTTCCCAGGGCCATCCTTTCTACCGTTTTTAAAAATGGGTGTGATGTTTCCCTTTTTACTGTCACCAGGGACTTCACCTGGCTGCCATGGCTTTTCAGATTTCATGGAGAGTGGCTTGGCAACTACACCAGGCAATTCTCTCAGGACTCTGGGATGCATCTTGTCAGGTCCCACAGAATTCTGTATGTTCAGGTTCCTCAGATGGTCACAAACCTGATCTTCTCTGACAGTGGGGAGGGCTTTGCTCCCCAGCTCCATGCTCTATGGTCCATCTCGAGAGGTGTGGGAAGAGAGATTGCCAGTGAAGTCAGAGTCAAAAAAAGTTGAGTACCTTAGCCTTCTCCTTATCCACTGTTACTGGCTTTTTTTTTTTTTCGTAGTTACCTTCTTAAATTTAATCCCATGTCTGTTATTTTCAAAGTACTCAAAAATTTTGGTTTTGATTTCAGGAAAATGAAAAAGAATTGGAAGAAGCCGAAGAGTACAAAGAAGCACGTTCCATACTGGAGTCAGTGAAGCTGGAATCCTAGAAGTTCTCCCTTTATATGCATTGGCACTGGGTCCATTCCACACTTTCATTTCACTATGGCTCTATTACTATTGTTCACTTGCTAAGGTTCCCTTTATGCAAACTGGTCTTTCTTTAACTGCAAGATGCATCAAATAAAGGATGTTCTGAAACATCTGTGTATTCCATATTCAGAGAAAATAGAAACATTTCCAGTTCATCTCAACTACAAAAAGGAAAAATAAAGCTAATTTAATGTAAGCCTAATAATGTAATAGCTAATACACAGAACTTAATCCAAGTAATTCAGGCTAAGAAACAAAGTTTAGATATGTAAGGAATGTGAAGAACCAATAAATAATTTAGAATGAAATAGAATCATAGACTGGTTTGGGTTGGCAGGGACCTTAAAGATTCACCTAGTTCCAAGACCCCTGCCATGGGCTTTAGAAGCACCTTACGTTTGAAATAATTTCAAGCCATTGTAGCATAAAAATATGTACTGAAAGAGGAGATGGACTAGATGACCCTTCGAAGTCACATCTTTTTCTCTACAATACAGTTTATCTGTAATTTTATCAATTATGTACTACTTATTTATCTTTGAGCCCAACACAGAGTTAAGAGCCGATTCCAAATGTTTCTTAGTTTGCCTGGGGTTGACTCATAGAGCCCAATTCACACAATTACCATTGATCTAAATTCTGTTACTTTTTCAAGAAACAGAATTTAGCAGCTGAGTGACTGATATGTTGTCAGTTGGATCTGCTGGGAAGAGTTCTGGACTGAACGCTTTTCCTGAAAGCACCTTCGGCCAATTGAGGTTTTTTAACAAAGCTCAAACCTCAGAAGAACTAATGGGTAAGGGAACAATGTTTAATCCTCCTGGAAGACCATTAAAATATTGTGTACAAAAGCTGTGGTTCTTTCCGAATAGCTTCTCAAAACAGTAAGCTCTGCTGATGAACAAGAAAGCTTTTTACATTAGTTTTTCTAGTTTGAAAGTGCTCTGTCACGTTCCTTAAAGGCGACACAAAGCACAGTGTACCTTTTGTGTGGTGCTATATTGTATACTCCTAATAAAATTTTTGTTAATTTGCCTGAGTTTGGGTAAACTGCAGTTTCAGTACCTCTGTTTATGTACCTTATGCACACTTGAGAGTAATAAGTCTACTTTTCCATCACTCTTAAGCACTGCTCTGACAGATCAACACCAGAAAATTTCTGATTGACTGCAGCATGACCTACTTTTGAAGTGACACCAGACAAGATCTAGACAGTGCTAAGTGGTGAAACCTTTTGTGACACTACTATGGTTTCATCAAAGTACATGCACACCTTCTTACCACCACTGTGTCCCTAAGCACATAACTGCCAAACAGACACTGCCCGGTTCACAGCACAAGTGAACTGTTATTGAGGAGAACGTTTGTCTTCTAGCATTTGTTTCAGCCAGGTTCTTCTGCGGACTTTTACCGGGAAAGGTAGCTGGAGCGGACGACGAAGATTGGACATGTTTGCTGACAATCTGCAGTCAGCACTAACAGTAACTTGGTGCTTGCAGCCATTATGTAGAGTGTGGTGAATAAATACTGAGTAGAAAAGTAGGTGTGGGGAGATGTCAAGGCTGCTGGGTAAAGCAGAATTTAAAACAAAAATTACTCTTCTTCCCAAGAAAGAATACATGCTTCTGGAAAACAAACCCAGAGGAAAACTATGTGCAGTTGCCAAGTACCACAAGCAATGCAGGCAGCATGAAGGCTAAACAGAAACATGGCTTATAGTGGCTGAAGGACTTGTGATACGGCATTGTGGTATGGCTTAAGCTGGCATTTACCATTAATGGCACATGGGACCAAGCAGCTACCACGTAGAATCATAGAATAGTTTGGACTGAGAGGGACCTTAAAGATCAAGTTGCAACCCCCCTGCCATGGGCAGGGACACATCCCGCTAGATCAGGCTGCCCAAGGCCCCATCCAGCCTGGCCTTGAACAGCTCCAGGGATGGTAAACCAGACTCTGGGGAAAAGTGCAATAGTTTCTAGGATAGAGTGGTTTCTTATGTTTTCCTAGTACTTCTCTGTCTAGGCTATTTTCTAGCCCCCTCTGATTGCATTATGAGCCAAGATAATACTCTTCTCCTATCCATTTCTTCTTTGCTCTTACTAAGTTCTCCAAAAGACTGAGCATGTTCTGTTGTATAGAAAACAGCCAGCCTCACACATGAAAATCAAGGTGTGTTCACACCCAAAAGTACTTGCTGTCTTCGTGTCTCCAGATGCTTCTGGAAACGTCTGACTTCTGAGAGGACGGCAGCATGGTACCTGTAAAAACTGTGCCAAAAAATTGTGACAAGGCAGTAATAATATGAGGGTGGCCCCAGAAGGGTGGATTAGCAAAGCCATGTAGATAGTGCATTACTCATACTAGCAGAACAGTTGATCCAATGATATATTATGGTAGACTGCATTTTTCCAGCAGTGCTTCAAGAGGCCAGATGCACATTATTCATAAAGAAGATAATTTTTGCTGACAAAACATTTATCATTTAGACTGAATCCAAGTTCCACAGTGAAGTAAACTACAGAAAATGAAGCATAAGCAGTAGTATTGCTGCTACCCTATCAGATTCCAAATTAAAAAGGCAGTAGCACATCGAGTAATACCGTGTTATTTCTGATTTTAAGAAGTTATCTACTTTTTTTGGAGATACATAGCCTGCATTAGCAAATAAGTGACCATCCCCAAAAAAAGAAAAATCCTGTTGGCAAAATTTTCAACCTCAGCCTCTGTCCTCTTTGAACTGTGTCACTGACTTTACTGATGCATTTCAAGGCCTACCTGATAGACAAGTTGTATTTACATTTTCACATGATGATACTTCTTCATTTATCGCTCAGTTTTTATGCTGCACTAATGAATGCTTTTTTTTTCTTTAACACTCGGGACACCTTGAGGTATTGTCCTTTCAATTATACCTCTCTTGCTGACAGAATATGTCTGACGAGTTTATCTATTATTTGCTAGTTGAACAAAGCATTTGTTTTACTGGGATGTCATAGCAGAACAGGAGCATGTGTTACATCTCAGGTGAAGAAGAAGGTGATCTGAGAAGAAAAGGTAGTCTAAAGATAACAATCTGGAAATAAATTATCATTGTAAGTTCTGTGCCTGTTGCTCTAATCATATGTTTGCTAGCTACTACCTGCTTTTAAGTTTAGCCTTGCACAGTTAAGGTTCTTGCCCTGTGAAATACAATGGCAGAACAAACTTGGTACCTTCACCTGGAAACTAGTATTTTGCAAGTTCTTAGTTATACTGTATAACCAAAACTGGAAGTAGCAACAAAACTCTGTCCTCTAATTCAAACTCCTTCCTTCACTTGCAAAAACTCTACAACACTGGTAATTTCTTTTAACTGGCTAAACTACAGGCCAGTTGCTTTTGTTATATTACCAAAAATGTTTTAATTAAAACAAGGCATTTTCTTATGCAGCAATATTTTCCCAAGGATTCTTTGAAGATAAGTTCAAAGATAAGTAACCTTCATTCTATTAGAAAACAGTGTTTCTGACAGGTCTCCAGTACAACACATTTCAAAGTAAAGTCCTTCAAATAGCCCACATGAAAAGCAAACCTTACAATTTATTAGAACCATCTTTCGGGTTGCTGTTTGATGGTGTTTTATGTTCCAGGGAGAAGATCTGGAAAAAGAATTTAATTTTCTTGTGAAAAACACAGTTTTTAGTTGAATACTTAAAAGAATCCAAGAAACATCCACTCTTCAGCACTAACCATAGAAAGCATTCCAGTAAGCCACAAATCCCTTCTTTACCCCTGTTCTTCCAACTCCAAATGCAATAACTAAGCTGCATCTCTCTGTCTGGGATTTGCAACCCTGAACCTCTGCTTGGAGTCCAATGTCTACATCAGTTATTTCTCCCAAAACACAAGCAGAGGAAACAGCTGCTACAGCAGCTATTTAGCCAAAGAGGTACCACTTCCTTGTAAACATGAAAACCTGTTCTTATATTTGGCCACACTATATTAGAGACCAACCAACACGACAAATAAGACAAATTAAATTTTATACAAAAATAAAAGTTTAGAATGACTTAAGTAGTATGGGGAGCAGAGGAAAGTACAGTCTGGTCCAAAAGCACTTGCACAAGGAACACCACTATGTAGATGTCATTTCTAGCCATAGCTTACTAGCATAAAAGGGAAGAGACTTTTTGCAATCAAAGTATTGCTCATTGAGTTGAAATAGCTGAATTTCACTAAGATCATACAGCACAGGTTAAAAGGAGATTTATCCAATGAAACACAGTTTCAGATGGAATATAGTATGTATCAGGTGCAAGACTTAAGTTTAACATCCACTGGAATAAGTTTACCCTGTAGACACATAATTAGCTGCAAAAAATGTCTGCTAGGTACATCTTCAGGCTCCAACACCCTTTAAGAGGAGGGAATAAAGATGGTACAGTGCATCCCTTTTAAACCCCTTTAAAATGCCTTGAGGCAGGAAGAAGGGACTGACTGCAGTGTACAGAGCCAATTAGTGCAGTGCCACAAAATCCAAAGACAAGCATTTAATAAATGTCTAATGCTCATGGCTCTGCAGAATATGATGTACTTTGTGCTACAAACACTCGTGATGCACTCTGTCATATTTTGACTTTCAGGCAAGGAAAGGTTTGGGCTTTCAGAATGGCATTCACAAAAGGTGATAAACAAAACAAGCAGTTTCTACCCAGCAGGAAATGTAAAGATTAGGAGCAATAAAAGAAAGGTTTTACCTGCCATCTTGAGAAATCCTTCTCTCTAAAGCAAAGGTTTGAATCCAGATTTACCAGCTTAAAAAAGAAACCAACCAACCACAAAAAAACCACCAAGCACACAGAGACCTATTTTGTTTAGTTAGAATAACATGCTGTTCTGGTAACATACTTTCAGCACCTCTAGTGAAAGCCTTCAACTCTGAGCTGCAGCCCATCTCCTGTACTCCCCTAGGACTGAGTGAACCTGCATTAAAAGTCCAGGCTGAGAGCTCTCGTACCTAATACCCAGCAGAACTGGTACAAAATGTTCTCTCTTACAGAGGAGTGAGAGGGGGAAGAAAGGAAAAAAAAAAATGCAAGGCCTTGGTCTAACTCAAGCAAGCAGAGGGGTTCAGATCAAGGAAAATGCCTAACTACTGGGCACCACCTGCCATCAGTTCTTAGTAGACTGGAGTCCTCACCTCTATTGCTTTAGTAGGATAGGTGGCTGCACAGCCTCTTAGGCTGGGTCATTACCTAGAATTTACTACTAAAACTGAATGCTCTGACCACCCCAAAAGGTGTAGTTCTGTTCAAATTACCTGAATGGCAAAAGAAGTGAAAGAAGAAGTGCATGTGTTTAATATGTGAGTGATACAAGGCTGTTCGATATCTTGAAAGGCAACATTAGAAATCAAAGAGTTTCTGACAAACGGAGGAAAGTTTATAAAATTGCATTTCAGTGGGAACATATTTAAATGTGGAAAACCACAAAAATATTACACGGCAGTAGAAATTACATGCTGCACCAGTGCAGGAAAAGGTAAAAGCCAGATGGCATTTCTGAAAGAGATATAAGGGGTTTAGTGAATTATATGCAAAACATTAGCCTAGTTCACAAGACATAAGTAACAGCCCTTACACTCTCCTTCATGTTAGTAAGGCTTCATCTAGAAGCATTTTCACAACAAGAAGCCACAACTAAACAAATAAACAAACAAGAAGGATTCAGAGGAAAACAGTGAAAACTACCAAAAAGACTGAAAAATGGTCTCCAAGAAAGATGGAACAAATACAGACATTTTAGCCGGTAGAATGCCAAGGGTAGTAATGGTCACAGTCTTCAAGCACAGACACGGTTATGGAGGAAAGGAATACAATTTTGCTTGACAGAAAGAGTAAAATATAACAAGGTTCAGTTACAGCAAGATGAAAAAAAAAATCAGAAGGGTTCTTACCTTCTCAGAAAACAACACTAATGAAGCTCTGGAACAGAGTGCCCGGGGCGGGGGGGTTTGGAGAGGCATTCCTAGAGGTCTTCTCTTGGCCAGCTAGCTCTGTCATACACAATGACAGCTGATCCTGCCTCATACTTGCACATCAGGGAAAAGCATCTAAAAGGGGATGGAGCATCCCTTTAGGCTCACCCGCTCACACAGAAATGTAAAAGGCAAGATTTGTGACAAAACTGAACTACTCAGAATACAGTAAAGACATGGTCCCCAGAGCCCCATCAAAGGAGAGGACTTCACTCATACATTCTAGACCTTCCACTACATGTTACAACGCAGCTGATGCAAAGAAACTGAAAATGGCCCTCCTGAAGGAAAGGACTAGATTATAATCCAGATGAAGTAATTATGTCTGGCTTCCCATTTTTTATTAATATTTCTGAATGCTCACCACTAATACAATGCCAAAAATACTTTCAGTTCCCATTTGCCAGGACTGTTTATTTTGTGCACAAGTGATGAGTTCAGGCAAATATAAGAGGCCAGAAATTTGAAGCTGAAACTGAAGGATAGAACTTGCAAGGCACCAGCAGCAAAATGTAGGGCCTGCTGGAAGAAACTGGGAGGGAAGCAGCAAATTAAAAGTCTCACCCTTAGTACAAATTCAGAGGAGGAGTACAAGCTTGAGGGAAAGAAAAAAAAAAAAATATGCTGCTTATGGCCTAACCATCTTAACAGCCCTCCTCCCACCTGATCTCTCAGAGCAACCACTCTTAAGAATACCACAAACAGAAAACATGACGGAGAACCACTTACTGGACTCTCTTCCATATGCAGTCTTGGCTACACTCAGCTATTATATGCAACAGGGGACTTACAATTAATCCAAATGATGGGTTTAGGGCTGCAGAGGAGATGGAACAAGAGACATGAAACTTCCACCTTCCCCCAGTTTTCTACATACATATTCAACCACAGTGGAAAAAAGAACATCTGAACTCTGCAAATAGTTCCTAGATGTCCTGGGTTCCAGCATTCTGAGGCAAACATCACTGGAACTCACCAAAGCCTAAAATCTAGGACCACTCAGCATAAACATTACCTTTAACAGGAACAAGGAAAACTTCAACTTTACAACAGTTTTGTCTCCTTGTTATTCTGAAGTTCCTGTAGATGTTACATTAGATGGAAGGAAACCCAATGACCCATAGAAAGAGCCTCAGTTAGTGAGGTTAACAGACACTGAATAGTTTGAAATTGGAAAAATAAGCACATTATTTATGTATCATTACTACTCGCTCCCCATTTCAACAAAAGGAAATAAAAATTTCTCATCCTTCCTAACAATCCAGAGCCCTCCTCCTGCCCCAGCATAATTAGTGGTAAATTTCACCACAGCTCTCCATAAGCAATCAAAAAGGCTCCCTAATTAAAAAAGTAATTAGTTTACACAGATAGATGTGAGTGGGTAGATTAGTTTATGAAAATAAAATGGAATTCCTCTGGATGCTTTTAGTGACTTGGCTTCCTGCTGTTTTACAGCTTCTATGCATTTCAAAGGGAATGGGTTAAAAATAATATTTTTTAAAAAGACTCCATTTCCAAATGAAGACGGCATTTTCAAAACCAGATTGCTCAGAGATGTCAGTTTTACCAGTTGTCCTCCATTTTCAACACAGAAGATAAACTTCATAGTTTTTGCACAAAAACCAATGGCTCCACAAAAGGACCCGTATTTCTATGTTTCATTTCCATAGTATCTACCACCATGTTGCTAGGCACCAACCTGAACCAATGCTGAACACGGAAAAGGAAGGCTTGAGAGCTATCACCCAGCACCCCACAAGATTTGTAAGAAGCCAGAACAGGTCCTGATGCCAGACGAAGGGCTCTTTCCCTCAATCACCCTGCCACCAGCAGAAGGCAGCAGAAACACCCTGGGCAGACAATTTTCTCAGGGTGAAGATCAACCATCACATTCCTATGTGCCAACTCCTGCCATTTCCCCAAATGAAGGAAACTCAACTGCATCTTGTTGCAGCACCAGGGAGCTGTATCCTCACTCTCTTGAGCTAAGGAATAGGTGGGGGACATAGAAAAGACAGTAGCCAATACTATAGGGCAAAATGTAGACACAAATATAATAGCAATCCTTGATAAAAACCAGGAAGCTCTGACAGGAAAACGAGTGAGCTAAGAAACTTCCAAGCGCAAGAGCAAGCTGCCCGCTAAACAATGTGAAAAAAATCCTAAAAACTAAATGACTTCTAGTTGAGCAAAATAAATTTTTTGTATAAAAAAACTTACGTAAACAGAAGTCTTATGCTCCTTTAAACTAAGAAGGCATACATGACGTTAAAGTTTTAAACAGTGATATTAAAAAAAAAATAAAGTTACTACTATCTCCACTGAATTCTTTAACCAATTTGTTTTTAAGGGATCCAGAAATCAACACTAATTTTGTTTGCTTTTGCTATTTCTGGAGTACTACCCCCCGACTTGAGGAATACTGAGTCAACTAGAAATTTCTGGCTAATGTGGACTCACAAGAACCCACAATGAAGACATGAAATTCCACATGTACCCCCTGGAACAGCAGACGGAGCTAATGGGGTGCGGAGGGGCAGCTTTTGAAGTGATCAAAATGAAGCCATTTTCCCATCGAAGGTAACAAATCTCAGATTACTTGGTAATACCAATTTTAAATTTGTATCTATCAACACTATGTACATACTGTTCAGCAGCCTACTTAAAGTGAGATGGTGAACCTCATCCATTTTTGAGCTTTTACAAAGAAAGCATCTAAAAAGTCATCACGTTAGGTCCTCACTTCCAGTGGCTGCACAAATAAAGGAGATTATTCCAAGCAACTTTATGGTCTCAGTGATCACACGAACACACAAACAAGACATACAAACACTTTAAAAAAAGAGTAAATAAGAGTCTTGACTCAGTAAAAATGGTGGCCACACCATCTGGCCACTAGCGGAAATCAGTTTCTTTCCACAGATAGGCAGAGCTGCATTAAACTGGAAGGACAACCAACAGCAGCTGCATGCAACAAAAACTGTGGAAAAAAAACATCAAAAAATGAAGTCTTACTAGGACAAATGACAGCTAGCAAAGCAGAGGTGACAATTAAAATTCTGTAATTTCATACAGCAAATGGGACATGTTAAAAAGAGTACTGCCAGAGCAACATCAAAACACATCAGAGAAATGAGGAGTCAAGGTAAGAAAGCTCTGCCAGTTTTGTCGAGACTATGCATGTCCTGTGGATAAATTAGAGATTCCAGTGCCTTCTGTAACAAACATGTCATCTTCCAGAAAGGCTCATATATTTTTGATGAAAAGCATGTGGAATCAGACCAAAACTCCCTAGACTTCCACATATCAAGCTTTACTCAAAAATTGCAACATCGTCACCTGCCTATGAGAGCACAAGTATCAAGAGCACTTCACAACCAGCTTAACTTCAAAGAGATGTGCTACTATATAGAGCTCCTTCAGAAACAATTTACTTTCGAATTTTACATCTCCTTCATGAAGCTCAAACAGGAAAATACAAAGAATGTCCTGTAGCTTCACAGACAAAAGGATAGCTCACACATTGGCCAGATCCTTGATAAGCCAGACACAAACCATACTTTGTTTTAGAGCAGGAGAACTCTAATGGGGTCAGGTTACCAATAGCACTGCTGCTTTGTTTTGTTGTTCTTTGGCAAATCAATGGCGATGTCAGGATTATATCAATTTAGCAGTTCTGTCCTCTGGCAAAATTGAACAAACTACACTTAACAGAAGAAGCAAAAATTACTTTATCATTAAGAAGTTTACTCTCAAACATACAAGCTTCAGAACTTCTTGACAGTTTTAAGCACAGAAGTTAAATCATCCTAGGATATTTTAAGTATGCAGGATGTTGTGTTACAGGTAATGAATACTGTTAAACAAGCAGAAGCAATTATTTTCCTACAAGACAAAAATCACACACAATGCAAGTCTGATAAGGGAGAAGATACTTTCATTCTCTAGCTGTTCGTGGGTTTTTTTAGCATCCTGCACTAGAAATCAGGTGGTCAACAGTGGTAAATCTGACTGAAGTGCCTAGGTGGAAGGGCAGGATAAAGAGGAATAAGAGCTGGAGAGCCTACTGCCAGGTAGTTATACTAACTCTGGATGCACAAGAGTTGAGCTCCAGGCAGAGAATGAATCCAAATGCGCATCTTAAGCCAAAGAGAGAATCACACCATCCCTTCCAAATCCCAACAGCTGCTTGAAAGCACATAGATTGTGCTAAAATGGAACCATGGCAAGATGTTCACACAGGACAGCATGCTTTGCAATCCAGGATAAAGATCTTAAAAAGACATGATAAGACAAAACATTCATCCTTCCGTCAGCTACTTTTTGAGCTATGACTGGGTGAGAGAAGTTCTACCAACACTTACATATAGACCAGTCTTCTTTGAGCTCTTATTCCCACTAGGAATCTCAATAAGCAGTCCAAGGAGCCCGCTACTGTTTTCAAACATTGAGCTCGAAAAGGAACACACTTATCCTGACTGTATTGGGCTATTTTATCTCTGCTTCTCTAATTCTCCCCCTGCAGAGCAGAAAGAAGGCATACTCTGAAGACAGCAAAGGATAGAAGAGCAGTGACAGCTGGGAGCCATCTGAAGTAAAGAAGGCCATTTGCAGGAGGTTTCCTCGCCCAGCATGTCACCATCCCCTACACTAGGCTCTCTCTCCCACAACCCCTCACTGCTTCATTAGCTGTAAATGATGTGGCTTAGGAAGGAAGCAGAACTTTATTAACATTCAGAGAGGCCAGCACTGCAAACAGAGACTCGATTTGCTGATTAGCAGCAACCAAGCTCCACATTGTGTTCTGGCTTCCTCCCCAGTTTGGACACCCCAACACAAATTTCTCTCTAGTTCCTCACCCTCAACGAGTGGAAATTAATAACACTATCTTTGCCATACTTGCCTCAACAGTAAAAAAGAAAACCCAATACCTCCAGTCTAAAACTAATCTTATACTGCCCATTAACAGACCTGCCATCAGCAGAGTATGAAAAGGGCAGTAATTACGATGGAGGTCCTGAGCTGACTGACCCAAAAAGCCTCCTTCAACCCAATCTTGCAAGATGCCACCACTGTCATTGTGTTCTGCAATCTCTATGGCTACAAGGCTAGAGTCTTTCATGCCCTGACTCTCAGGTGTGTCTTCATGCAAATTTACCCACCTAAGCAATGGCTACTACTCTAGACTGAAAGTAGCCCATCCAGTGCAAACTTCACATACGCCAGGTGAATATAAACCTAGTCAGGCACTTACCCACTTGCGACATGTTATTGCTCCACTGTGTTGACTGAAAGCCTCTGTTAATCAGAAAAGTACAGTTCCACCAGCGCTTGTCACTAGGGATGAGGCACCTGCAGTCTGACCAGCTGGAATCACGAGCACGTGCTGCTTTTTCAATAAGAGATGTGAAGGAGGTCCCAGGGCTCTAGTAATTTCATGCCTGGTCACTACCCTACAGCTAAATAACATACTTTTTCTGTACAGTACTCCAGTCCCCAAACATACTATTTATCCCAAAACACAGACTACCTTCTGCCTGTTACAAAATTTGACACTTCATTTTCACTTGAAATATAAAGAAAAAAATGGCTTTCAGTCCTGTAGCAACAGAGGATACAAAAGTCTGGATGCTGAGTCTTAGCATCATAAAATCATAGAATAGTTAGGGTTGGAAAGGACCTTAAAGGTCATCTACTTCCAACACCTCTGCCATGGGCAGGGACATCCTACTAGATCAGGTTACCCAAGGCCCCAACCAACCTGGCCTTAAACACCTCCAGGGATGTGACAGCCACAACTTCCCTTGGCAACCTGTTCCAGCGTCTCACCACTCTCATCATGAAGAAATTCTTCCCAATGTCTAGCCTAAGTCTGCCCTTCTCCAGTTCATAACTGTTCCCCCTTGTCCTACCACCACAAGCCTTTACGAATAGTCCCTCTTCAGCTTTCTTGTAGGCTCCTCTCAGGTACTGCAAGGTCACTATAAGATCTCCTCGGAGTCTTCTCTTCTCCAGGCTGAACAACCCCATTTCTCTCAGATTGTCCTCACATGGAAGGTGCTCCAGCCCTCTGATCACCTTTGTAGCCCTCCTCTGGACCCTTTCCAACAGCTCCATATCCTTCTTACATTGAGGATTCCAGAACTGGACACAGTGCTCCAGACGAAGTTTCACAAGAGAAAAATAAAGGGGCAGGATCACCTCCCTTGACCTGCTGGCCACGCTTCTTTTGATGCGGCCCAGGACACAGTTAGCCTTCTGTGCTGCGAGCACACACTGCTGGCTCATGTCAGCCTTCTCATTGACCAGCACCTCCAAGTCCTTCTCTGCAAGGCAGCTCTCAATAACATCATCTCCCATCGTGTACTGAAAATGAGGATTGCCCCAACCCAGGTGAAGGACTTGGCCCTGTTGAACCTCACAAGGTTCTCATCGACCCAATTCTCCAGCCTGTCCAGGTCCCTCTGGATGACATCCCACCCTTGCGGTGTGGCAACTACACCACTCAGCTTGGTGTCACCTGCAAACTTGCTGAGGGTGCACTCAATCTCGCTGCCAACATCATTGATGAAGATAATAAACAGCACCGGGCCCCAGTACGGACCCCTGAGGGACACCACCTGTCATGGATCTCCATCGGGACTTCGAGCCAGCTCCCCTTACAGCACCCTGCTTACTGTCATCATCTATTATAGTCAGCCTGCACTTTCAGTTGAGAACAGCTAGGTTTAAATGTGAAGAAATCCACAAACGTATGTTGAGGCTTGTGTGATTCCTCACAACAGCAGGAACAGGAGAAAACTGCCCCACAGTCATGAGAATTTTAGGTGGCAGAGATGCTTCTTTTTGCAGAATGTCGGGTCAAACGTCGTAAGCCATGACTGAAATATCAGCCACTGGCCAGGCTAATCAGAAGGACAGAGGCCTGGTGGCAGAACACGCTGTGTCTATGCAGAGCATACAGATTGAACAACAGTAGAAAATAAAACCCAAACAGAAAGTTGAAAAAAGAACTATTTTTTGAGAAAGCATTTATTTACCTCTTTCCAGCCAGGAGAAGAGTCTCCTGAGATTCCTCGGGTTTTTTTCTCTAAACATGATTTGCAGTTTCTTCCAACAGAACCAATCATCCAAAAACCCAAAATGTTTTTTCCTAGGAAAAAAAAAAAAAAAAGCCAAACAAATCAGAGCTGTCCCTCAGGGTTACTTTGTTAAGGGCTACGTGTTTATGGTTATAAATATAAATACTGTCACTGGGATATCCTAAACTACAGTCTAGCAGGCCCCAGCACATCTCCATCATTTTAGGAATACAAAAATGGGAGAGAAACATCACTGTTTCGGATGTAAACGAGCCGTAAGGAGTTTAATGCTGCAAAACGCTCTGTACACACAAACACACTGAAAACACAGAAGTAGCCGATCCAAAATAAAAACACCCAACGATCTCACCACAGCAGACAACGGCAAGTCTTCGACCCAGAGGCCACCGGGGCTCCTGTGACACAGCTCAACCAGCCCGCCCTTCACACAATTTTTGCTAATGTCACACAGACCTTTTTACTAATTGAGAAACCTGACCTTTACCGCCTATTGCAGGTATCAGGCTGAAAGGTGAAACGTTTTTAGCGGTAATGAGGACAAAATGTAGATCCTGCCTCCTCTTTAAGCTACCGAGAGCATAAGCGAAGAAAGAAAAATACCCTGGCCTTTATTTTATTTTCGTATTTCATATGCAAGCCGTTTTTCTCGATTAGATGACAAAACACCGAGGCGTGCCCCATTTTATACTATTAAAAAACAAAACAGAGGGCGGGGGGGAAGGGATGTGCGGGGAACCAAGCAATGCTTTTTCCCCTCTGCGGGTGCGGGGTTCCGCGCGGGGGGCGAAGCAGCGCGCTCTCCCGCTCTGCCCCCGCCCCAGCCCCGGCCTCACCGGGCGCCCCGGCCGCCATCTTGGCGGCTTCGCGCCTGGGGCCACGCGCTGCGGGCGGGGCGGCTGGCGCGGCGCCGCCGAGGGGCGAGGAGCGAGGGCCGCGGCGGCGCTGCAGCCCCCGTCGCTGAGAGCGGCGGCGCTAAACGGGCGACCCGGCCTCAGAGCGCCCGTTCCCAGGCGCTGCCCGCGGAGAGAAGAGCCGCGGGCGCGGGGACACGGAGGCACAGAGGCCACCGCGGGTCCCGGTGCCCGGCGGGGGCGGCGATGCTGGCACGGGTCTCCGTGCCCCATGGGGACACGGGGACGGCGGTGCCATCCGGTGCCCTGTGGGGACGCGGAGGCAGAGACGGGTCCCGGTGCGCCCCACGTTCCTTTATTCAAGCCAAAACACCGAATAGCCTGTTTGTTACAGGGACACGGAGGCAGCGGTTCCACCGCGGGTCCCGGCGGGGACACGGAGGCAGAGCCGCCGCTCGACGCCCGGTGGGCTCCCGGTGCTGGCGCGGGTCCCGGTGCCCGGTGGGGACGGGGACGCGGAGCCGGCTCCCGCTGCCCGGCGGGGACACGGAGGCAGCGGCGCCACCGCGGGTGCCCGGGGTCCCTCGTCCCCGCGCGGCTCCGGGGTCGCAGCCCCGCCGGGAGCGGGAGCCCAAGCGCTGGGCTCTCTCCGCAGTTTAGATATTTTGTGCGACTCCCAATATTCACACCCAAGCCTCATTACCACCCCTTAATGAGACCCCTTTACTCCGTGACGTGCAACCGCTCCATCTCATTAAGGAAATCGCTCTTCAATGCTGATTATTTTATTTGCAGCCATAATTATATTTCTTTCGGCTAAATCACGGTTTAATCGAGCCCACATGGAGGGCAGCAGCACTAATTACAGCGGGAGATGCGGCGGCGGCGGCTGCTCGCCCCGCCGGCCGGAGGAGGAGGCGCCGCGGCGGGCCCGGCCGGGGCAGGGCGGGGGGACGGGGGCGGGGGGGTGGTCTCAAACACAACAACTTATTACTTCTAATTCCCCGACTGTCACCAAATCACCTGCACGAAACAAGAATCTAATTTGTTAAGCTGGCATTTCTGCAGATGGAAGATCGATTTTCTCTTTAGATTTCTCTAATTGAGTGAATATAGACGCCCCGAATTAGCCGCGCTCGGGCGAGAGGGGAAGGGAAAAAGGGGAGAGGGAGGAGAGAGAAAAAAAAGTCAACAAAAATCATCCTCGTAGAATAAGCCGTATTACCTCTCGAATTGCCCCCCTCTCCCGACCCCGTACACCCCCCAAATAATAAAGGAAGGCGGATCGAAAGGTCCCAGATTGAGTGACAGTCATATTTCTGGAACTAACTGTTTTTTAAAATAAAAGGTTAGGACGGCCGGAGAATGCTAAGTAACGGCGCGGGGGAGAGATGGCTGAGCTCTGAAATTGCTTACAGAATTACATTTGTTTTTCTTGTGATTTTATTAAAAGTCACTCCTCATCTCCAGAATGCGTGAAAATATCTACTTTCCACTCAGATACACCACATTAACTTGTTGGAGGCGAATTTGTTTGTTTGTCTATTTTATTTATTTGCCAGATAAGATTGATGCAGTCTTATTAGCGCTATATCTAGTTATAGGAAGAGATAAGGATGAGATGTTTTCTTTTTATTCCAATTACTAGACTTGTCACCTAACTGAATAACTGATATATGATTATTTATCTTGAGTAAATAGAAATCAGAAAAGCAGCCAACTTAACACATACAAACAAAATATGTATGTTCCTTATTACTATATACCATCTATGTAATTGAAGAGATTACAAGTGCGGCGCTAAAACGGAGAAAGTTAAATACACCTCCCGCGTCAGTCTCCGATCTGTGTTCTTTCATTGCTGCGTCTGGCGGTTTATTTATCCAGCCGGCTGGGGAGATTTCGGATTTAAAAGATATAGGTAGGTGTTAGATAAATTCCCCAAAGCTCAGGAGGAAGCGTTTTCCTGGAAGTGTGCTTTTTCCCCTAAACAGAGATGTATCCGAAAAATGCTTTATACCGGCGTTCCCTGCGCCTGCGGGACAGCCCCGATAATTTCTGTCCGACAGCATAAGCCGCAGCGCAGCCCGTTACGCTTGGGCTCCGCTTTTTTAAGTTTATGAACTTAACGTTATGCCAAAAGCCTACGCAGACATACGAGCAAACAAAGCTGGATGGAGAGGGGGCGATGACTTTCGCGTATAAAGACTTTGCATTTGGACGGGGGAATAGCGGGTGAGGGGGGTGTCAGGCGTACTTTTATATTAAAATAGCTTTTTCCACATAAAAGACTGGCTGTCATAGTTGTGATGAAAATTAATTGATAAAAGCCGTCCTTTCGCTCTGAAGCAACCGCTTCGCTCTCGAGATCTTCCCCGCAGCCAGCGAGGAGACACCCAGAGGAGCTGCCTTTGCCTCAGCCGGAACGAGACACAGATATTTAGATAAATAAGCAAAGAGGAACCCGCTGCTCGTAGCCGCATTTGAGAGCGGGTGACGGGAGCCCCGCGCTCTTCCCAGAGCTCGGGGAGCCTGTTTTCGGAAGACCTGACGGCCGCGCTTCTGATCAGCTGCGATCGCCCTTGCTTCGGGTGCCTTTAAACTTCATAAAGTTGCTTTCACAAAAGTGTATTTGTGGCATCTACGAAACGCTGCATGCTGTCTAAAGTCGTAAAGCAGCGGTGATCATCACATTTAGCTCTGACTAGAGTGAATAAATAGGGATCTGTAGCTGCTGGCAGCCTTGTCCTTCATTTCCAAAGAAGTCATATTTTCGATGAGGTTGATTGAAATAAAAACACGTGTTTGTATTTTTCCATTTCTTAACTCCAAATTACGCCTAACGAAAGGATATAGTTTGATTTGTCATTTGTGCTTAGGGTATGCCGATGTGGAAAAGTAAACAGGAGCCTAAGTCACTTGATTTGTTTTCCGTAAGCAAATAACACTCAAAAGCATAGCTGTAATTTACAATGAATTAAAATTGATTCTTTTCATCAGGCAAGAAAATAGGGAAATGTGAGATCGTTAATTATTGGGGGAGGTGCTTCTCATTAAAGCGAACAATGTTACAATGCAGCACTGAGGAGCCGGAATGTGAATAATAATATCCGATATTTCGGCACTACTGCCTGAAAATGGGAAAAAAAAAAAAAAGAAAAGAAAAAAAGGCCGGGCGAACAAGCCAGGCAACCAAAAGTTACATTTGACAAACGCTGGGAGCCTTGCTAAGTGTAAAAAGCAATTACGGTGCTCTGCATACAGCAGCTTCCTTAACTGGATGGATGCTCAATAAATACATAAATAAAATATCAAATTACAAACCTTATCAGCCATTTACGCCAAGCCACCCTACTGACATTAGCAGTTTAACCTTATTTTACCGTGTTTCTCGCTCCAAATATAATTATTCTGATAAAAGAAGGTTCTGTTCCTAAATCAGAGCAGAATTGATTAAATACACTTGTTTATATCACAGTCTCATTCAGTCAGGGCTTGAGTTTAGCCGGGAGAGGAGGGGGAGAGTCCGGGGGTCAGAAAGTTCTCTACCCCTTTTTTTCCACAGGGTCACAGCACGGGAGAACTAGGGTCCTACCGCTCCCAAAGGCGCCGCGCCCCGCTCCCGCGGCCCTTGGATCGGGCAGGAGGCGGGGGGCGGAGAGGACACCCCGGGATCGGGCCCGCCGGGCAGGGAAGGAGAGGAAGGGAAAGCATGGAAAAGGACATGAAAGGAAACGAAGGTGCGGGGGGAGGTGATCTCCCAGTGCCTAGCCCCTTGGCAGGCGCTCCTGTACGAAATTCAATCTCTATTTTTTATGAGAAGTAAACTGTCTAAATAAATTTTATTAGGGGCAACCAATATATTTTCTGGTAGTTCCCTTTGTTCCAGTTCTACGTGTGTGTAACAATCTAAAACCTATTTATTGAGGAAAAATCACTGAATCCGTCATAGAAAATCCTTTTACTTTGCTCTGAAGTGATTTCTGAAGACACTCGTGTCACTCTGAAAATTTTGGGCCATTGTGCTAAAGCCTTTCCTTGTTAGGAACTTCAGTTACTATGATCATGTGGGGAATACCGTAAATTATAACAGGGAATGGACTTGACTGGCAGTTTTCTGGCTACATTGGGAAAATGGAAAAATGACGGGGAATAAAATCCTTGTAAATACATCTCCGGCGCTGCCCGGGTGAATTCAGGCACTTGACAAAACAGGAGTGCGCGGGAGCGGAATGCGATTAGGGTATTTTACATATGCCCCATTGTCATTTTCTTTCTGAAGCGCTTAAGTGTCAGCCCCGCCGGCTCTTTTCTCTCCCGCAGACTTCCTTCTCTGATTTCCACCCCTTCCCTTAAGACGATTGCGCTCTGAAGTCTTGGAAGAAATGATTTAGTTTGTTTATACTGCTATAAAAATCAAGAGCAATAGAAAAGTCATAAAATGAAGCGCGCTATCAATCACACCGCAACATTGTTATTCAGCAGTTACTAACAGAGATTGATAATCCTTTGATTTCATCCCGTTGTTATTACTCTGATGTGTCTGCGCATTAACTATTACACATTTATTTATCGACCTGGAACATACAACAACACGGAACAGGCGCCGGCGGCCGCCCTGCCAGCCTCGGCAGAAGCCGGAGAGCCGGCACCCCAACAATTTTCGCCGGTATCTCCAGCTAAAACTGAACCCCAAGCGCCCCCGGCCGAGCCCCGACCGCTCGCGTAGCTCCGGCCGCGGCTCCGCTCCGCGGGTCCCGGGAGGATCCGGGGAATTGTCACCGCCGGGGCTCCCCCTCCTGCCCTGGAGCCCCACACAGACAATGGTTTCCAGAGGAAAAAAAGGTGAAACAAACGAGCCGTCTCCGCCGTCCCCCATCCAACCTGGAAAAAGAAAAATATCCCGAATCTCCCACCCCACCTCCACCTCTTTCTTTCTCTCTCTCTGTCTCTCCAGCTAAATTGCGGCCCGGCTCTGGGTTTCTCTCCCTGCTCTTTGCGGCCGTTCCCAGGCACCCGGGTTCATTGCAACAGCCCGACGTCTCCCAAGCCGAATTGTATCAATGTGATCTGAGCAGGGAGGAGGAAAAAAAAAAAAAAAAAAAAAGCAGCAAAACTGCCCTAGAGATCGCTCGGCCGGTTCCTTTGTCTCCTCGTTCAGCCGCTGCCGAACCCCCTGCACATCTGAGCCGCAAACAAGCCCACTCTTGCATCTGCTCGCGTGCAGTATTTACAATGTTTTGTGTAAGTCAATTGGATGGCGGGGAAAAAAAAAAACTATTGGCGCTGTATTATTTAACACAGACTTCACTGGGCTCCCTTTTTGGTGGAAGCTTTATTTGCACTAAATGAATAATCTTAATTGCATCACTTTTGAATTAAAAATCAATGTTAATCAAGTTGGAAGTAGTAAATATCAGTTTTCATTGTGCCCGGGCAGAGGGTATTTTTCTCGTTTTGCAAATAAAAATACAAGCCACATAACTTTAAAAGGGCATTATGTTCTGCTACAAATACAATTGAAACGGATTGTTTAGGAGAGAATCAGAAATGGTACAGAATTTTGCACTTAATTTCCTCAGTTATCATTTACAATAAGAACCTCTTGGCTTGACAGCCAAGTCTAAACAGTAGTAAATTAGTACAAATTTATACTGATTTTACTCTAATAATCGTAATAAAAGCTTATAGATTTGGCACTAATTACATAAATGCCTAATGATCTTGAAAATTACTCTGGTTAGAAATATATTACTAATCTAAACTTTGTTGTTGGCTGGCTTTGAAAAATCAGAACATTAGAAATGGTTCGCTTCACTTGTGCAAAGCACTTTAAATTGTTCAAGTAGTTTAACATATTCAAGAGGAAAATAAAAAGCATTTAACTTTATTTACTGCTTTAAATTGAGTTTGTAGGGGAGCCGAACTTGGAAACTTTACCCGAAAAAACAAGGCTTATGGGGTTTTACATCCCAGGCGGGGAGGCAGCGCGGTGCTCGTCTCCCTCTCCCCGGCTGCCGTGAGCCCGGGGCCGGGTCGGAGCGGCAGGGGGCCCCGGGGCAGCCTGTGCGGGACCTCGCTGGAGTTTCTCTCGTTCCTCGCCGCCCGGAGCTCCTCGGGGCGCGGCGGCTGCGGGTGGGAGAGACCCGGGCCTGGACCTCCGTCCGCCGCCCGCGGCCCTCGGAGCGCCCGGGGAAGAGGGGTGGGGGGCTGCCCGCACTTCGCATCCCCCCGGGGGGCTTGCGGGGCATCCCGGGAGCCCCAACCGGGTCGGGTGCGCGCCGAGAAGGCACTAAAAAAAAAAAAAAAAACCAAACAAACGGAAAAGAAACGTAAATCAAAGGTGACCCGTAGCCGGAGGAGGGTGGCAAGTGTGCATTTGGAAGAGAAGGGGAGAGGGGTGAAAGGAGGGCGGCGAAGGTGAGCGGAGCGGGGAAGGAGCGGCGGCGCGGGGCGGCGGGGACCGGGGCGCGGCGGGCGGGCGGGCGGAGCGGGGCGCTCCGGGCGCTGACATTTGCAGGCTGCCCTCCTGATTGGTCCCCGCGCCGAGCCGCTCACGGGTTCATTGAAGTGTTAAGCACCTCCCCGTCTCTCTAAAGGACATTATAATGCAAGAGACCCCCTTTTTAACCACACACCGAATTTTCTTTCATTTAGGCTATCTATATATATGTATATCTTATATCTCATATCTTATATCTATTTTAAATAACTTAAGGCCGCTAAAATTTGGGGGGGAACAGCCTTCACCCTGGAGCGGTGCGCGATGCTGTCTCACGCCGATCTCCTGGACGCCCGTCTCGGTGAGTTTCCCTCGGCCCCCCCCGCCCCGCGGTGGCTGCACCGGCAGCGGCGGCGGCGGCGAGCGGGGAGGAAGCCGGGGCAGGAAATTGACAATTTGTTCCTTATTTTACCTTAATGCGATCTAAATGGGCTAATTCCTTTAAAAGTAATTGTACTGTATTAAAGTTTAATTTGATTTAACATCAAAAAAAAAAAAAAGAGAGAGCGAGAGAGGGAGACCTACGGAGCATGTAGATCTGCAGCGGATCATTTAATTTCTCTCTCCTCTGTTTTTATATACAAACCGACACATTATTGCTATGATTATTGTTAATATTTTAGGACATATGAGCTCGATGGTGTTTACAGAGGAGTTCTGGGGGGCCTCTTGCTGCTCGCCTTGGTCTCTCCTTTTTTTTTAAAAAAAAAAAAAAAGAGAGAGAAATATCTGTATCTATCTATTCGTAGATATTCACCCGTTTGTTGAGAGGTGCGGAGGGAGGGGAGAGGGAAGGTCGGCCGGGGTGGACGAGGTCCCCGCGCATCTGTCGAGGAGGTAGAGCTCCCGGCAGCAGAACGGCTCGACTGTTTCTTTCTTTCTCTCCGTCTCTTTCTTTTACCAGTCCCGCTGGAAAAACCAAGCTGAACCTGGCAAAACTTGCCCCTTTCCCCACTCCCCAACCCCCGCCCCGCACCCCGGTCTCGCAAGGGGAGACCCGGCAGGGAGCTGGTTATTTAAGCAGGAAGAGGAGCTGCTCGGTGTGAAGTTTTCTCTCTGCGCGCCGCGGAGCCGCGCGGGGCTGCGGGCTGGCGGGAGGCAGGGGAGCGGCGGGGCGGAGGCAGTGGCGGTGGCTGGATGCGTGCGGGCGTCTCGGTGCGCTGGGAAGCGGCTCTGATGGACGGACGCCCGGCTGTAGGGGAGTGACCGCGGCTCCTTTGCTTCCGCAGGGATGAAAGATGCGGCCGAGCTGCTGGGACACCGGGAGGCGGTGAAGTGTCGGCTGGGCGTAGGGGGCTCAGACCCGGGTGGACACCCGGGAGAGATGGCTCCCAACTCGGACACGGTGGAAGGGACCACCCTGCTGCCGGGGGAGGACATAACCACGGTGGGATCCAACCCCAGCTCCTTAGCCGTCAGCGCCAAAGACCCCGACAAGCAGCAAGGCCAGCAGGGCGGCCAGACCCCCGGCCAGGCTGGGCAGCAGCAGGGGCAGCAGAAGCAGAAGCGGCACCGCACCCGCTTCACGCCGGCGCAGCTCAACGAGCTGGAGAGGAGCTTCGCCAAGACTCACTACCCGGACATCTTCATGCGGGAAGAGCTGGCCTTGCGCATCGGCCTCACCGAGTCCCGGGTGCAGGTATGAGCAGCCTCCCCCGCGCGGTGCCCGTCCCCGACACGCCTGCCGGCTCCTTCCCCGGGCGCACGGCCGGCGGGAGGCCGGGCACAACCGGGTGGGGGTGGGCTGCCCCCAAAACCCAGCCCGACGGCGGGGGGAAGCCCGCTCCTGAACGCAACAGTTTGATCAGGAAGCCTTAAAAAGAACACCTCCGGTCCCTCTTTCCACAAAGATTTTCCCTTGGGGTTCCCCCTTTTTCCCTACAGGGCGGTGGTCCCGACCAGGGCACGGGCGGAGCTTCTCCGCGCTCCACGGCCCGACCTGGGGCACAAGCGAGCCCGGGGAGGCACAGCCCGAGCGGGGCGACTCTCAGCCCTCGCAGTCGCTCGGCGCTGACGGGCGACCCCGAACCGCCGCGGAGTCGCTCCCCGTTCCGCGGCGCGGAGCCCGGCGACTGCAGCGGGGCCGCTGTCCAGGGTGCTGGCGGCGGCTCTTCTCTGCTCCCCGTGAGGGGGTGGGGTAGCCGCTGTCCAGGGTGCTGCGGGCGGCTCCGCTCGGTTCCCCGTGATGGGGTTGGAGGAGACGCTGTCCAGGGTGCTGCGGGCGGCTCCGCTCGGCTCCCCGTGATGGGGTTGGAGGAGACGCTGTCCAGGGTGCTCCCGGCTGCACGGCGCCGCCGCCACCGAGACGGGGCGCTCCCCGGGAGGGTAGGGGCCGGGGGCGGGGAAGGCACCCAGGCTCGCCAAAAGGCACCCCGGTAAAAGCCAGTTGTATTCGGACTAGTAGTCTCCCCGTGCTTTTTTTAATGATGCCTGGGAACAGAAGGGGTAGCGACTAACTTCAACATCTAGGATGCACTTTGTTCTCTAAAGTGCTCACGCACGCATGCACATAGGCATATGTATGTATTTTCACACGGGCATGTAAGAAAGTATTTAGCAGTAAACGAAATCTGGAAACGCAGGAGACGGATTGAACCGCTAGACTCCCCAGGTCCAATTTTCTTATGTAGAGGGATATTTTAACGACTTTCTGAGCGAGTTCCTTGCAAGGAACGAAAAACCTGCACAACAGAAGCACTTGTGGGATTTGCATCCCGGCTCAGCACAGCTCACTGGGGATGCGGCCACACTTTACAGCAGCCGGTCTTCAAAATTTTCCTTTCGGCAAGTCTAGACTCCTCAGCTAAATAAAGGCACATCAAAAGAAATCACGAAATGAACGTTTTTATGAACGGAAACCAACTCAGTTCTTGAATGTGACAGCAAATACACGTCTGCTTTTAAAAAGTAAAACAATTTCACTCAGCCTACACAGGGCTATAATTAGTTTAAATTAAGAAAGAAATTAGATTCACAAATAAAATATAATTGGACAACTGACTCTATGAAAAAAAGAAAACGAGGTCTATTAAACTTTATTGGGTTTCTCAAAGGTTAATGACAGCAATTTCAATATTAGGAGTGTGGTAAATGAAGTAAAATATAAAATATAAAATGGAAATAGTTATTTTCTAACAGCACATCAAAGAAATTCGTAGGAAGAAAGACAAAGTGTTTTAATGGCCTCGGCATAATCTTAAACCAATGCTAATAGCTCGAGACTGCTGATAAAAACTGTTTAATAGAGTGGCAATTTAAATATTTTTTACAATAATGTTCTGTAGTTTAAAAAGTAATCAGATCAACATAACCTTCTTAATTAACACTTCAAAATGATTAATATTATGTCATCTAAGGCAAAATAATTTATGTAAAATGTATTTACTTCACAATCCGATGTATCACTGCTCCTTGACCAAATTTAAATTAAATAGTAATTGGTTTATGTTCTTATACGAGTACTTTACAGTTTTCTTTATAGTTAACAGATTGCCCACACATTCCTTGCAGTATGTGGGCTCCACACTGATTAAGGAATGCTCCAAATAGTTAATTTATAGCGGCTGTATATGTTTTTAAGGGTTTTAGATGCTAGGATAAATCACCGCTTTCCTCATTCTAGATCTATATTTAATGTATGTGATACATTTAAATAATTATTAAAGTGGCTGGTACTTAAACGGGAGTCCAATTCCACATCTGATATTGCTCTGCTTTTCAGGCTGCTGTAATAAAACCATTCTTTTTATAGCATGCCATTATTAGAAACCAATTTCAGAATTATTTATAACCTGGAATGGCTTATTAAGCAGCAATGCGAGAATCATGCAAATTACGCGATCAAATGCAATATAATAAGCATAATCATTAGTCTCTAGCACGGATTAATTAACTTTCAATATTTTATTTACATAAAAACCAAATCAGTGAAATAACTTCTGCACAGTCAGGCTTGCCTTTCAATATTTTATAGGAACAAAAATAATGTGCTGTAATTCCATTGACCGTGTCCCCCACAATGGTCCCGTCACCTGCCACATCTTAATAGGGGACAAGCTGAGAGTATTTTCTAGTTTTCTAATGGAATGAGAAATTGCATTTTCTTCCTCTCCCAGCACTATTAAAGTGTAATGAATTCGGCCCAGAGTTCACGGCTGGCTGATCGAAATGAACCTGAGATCTGAGCTTTAATACAGCTCTCCAGATTTCCTACCAAATCTTCACATTAATCATCCGCTGGATTCCAATGAGATCTTCATAAAGCTTCGGCTCCTGGGGGAAAGGAAAAAAAAAAAGAAAAAAAAAAAAGAAGAAAAACAAGTGATATTGTCACCCCTTCTCTCTCTCTCACCCATTTATAGCTAGGGAATTAAATGGGCTATATATTTTAAAATACATTTACAGTACGTCTATATTACTGTAACAGCAGACATCATCAAGGTAGATTTTTAGATTCCAACCTCCATTAGATTCTCACTGTTGTATTAACAATTTTCAGGGGGTAGTTGCATTTCAAAAGGACTACGAAGTTGCCAAATGCTCGTGGTTAATATATTTCTGGAGTTGTCATGTGTGCATTTTCAAAATCTCCCCCAGGTTTTCCCTGCGTTTTAATCTGTCATGCACTGGTTTCCAACTGGAAACGTTCACATTTCAAAAGCATATGCAGCGCAGCTACGAGCTGAGGTGATCAGACCTGATGGAGATTCTTTACACCACCAGTAAACCATGAAACATAAAAAGATTCCGTGGCTGCAATTTAACTATTAGCCCTAAAACCATAATTGAACGCGATTTTTTTCGGTTATTCGTATAATATTTAGCTCCCTAGCGGCCGTTCATCCCCCTAATTCCTCAGCCTGGGTCCGCAGCACCAAACCGCGCAGGCGGCGGGTCCGGACTCCGCTCTTCTCTGGATTTCAAGCATCCCTGGCCTCCCCCTTCCCACAATCGCCCCGGTGCTCTGCGGCGGGACCCGCAGGGCCGTCCCTGCCCTGCACGGCTTAACCAAACCGCCTTTGTTTGTTTGTTTGTTTCTTTGCTTTTTGTTAAGAAACCCCAAAGACGCGGGTAGGTTTGGGGGGAGGGTTTCCCTACCCGGGACACGGACGGGGTGTCTGGAACGGGGCGAGGCTGGGGAGCGTTTCCTAGAGACGTAGCCCGGACTTTTATTATTTTTTTTCGTTGTTGTTGTTTGCGTTATTGTGCTTGGGGTTTTTTGTTTGTTTTGGGTTTTTTTTGTTATTCTTTCTCGGGAGGAGGCCAGGCTCCTCTCCTGGAGGGAAGGGGCCGCGGGCGGCTCCGTCCCGGGCAGCACGCAGGGATTTTTGGCTGCGGGGCTCTCCGGCGGCGCGGGGCGCGAGCGGCCGCGGGAGGAGCGCGGCCGGGGGCGCGGGGGTCGCTAACGGTGCGTGTCGCTGCCCGCGCCCGCAGGTCTGGTTCCAGAACCGCCGCGCCAAGTGGAAGAAGCGCAAGAAGACCACGAACGTGTTCCGAGCGCCGGGCACGCTGCTGCCCACGCCGGGGCTGCCGCAGTTCCCCTCGGCCGCCGCCGCCGCCGCCGCCGCCATGGGCGACAGTCTCTGCTCCTTCCACGCCAACGACACCCGCTGGGCGGCCGCCGCGATGCCGGGCGTGTCGCAGCTGCCGCTGCCGCCGGCGCTGGGCCGGCAGCAGGCGATGGCGCAGTCCCTGTCCCAGTGCAGCCTGGCGGCCGGGCCGCCGCCCAACTCCATGGGCCTGTCCAACAGCCTGGCGGGCTCCAACGGCGCCGGGCTGCAGTCGCACCTCTACCAGCCCGCCTTCCCCGGCATGGTGCCCGCCTCCCTGCCCGGCCCCAGCAACGTGACGGGGTCGCCCCAGCTCTGCAGCTCCCCGGACAGCAGCGACGTGTGGCGGGGAACCAGCATCGCCTCCCTCCGCCGCAAAGCACTAGAGCACACAGTCTCCATGAGCTTCACCTAATGGCCGCACACAGCCCCCCACCCCCCCCAGCCCCTGCCCCCCACCCTCTGCCCCCCCCGGCCCCCTCCCCACCGCGCCGCCGCCTGCCCCCCCCTTCCCATCCCCCCCACCCGCGCCTTCCCCCACCTGATTTACCAGGGAGTCGACTCAGGATCTGAAATCAGACGCCAACGGTTCGTGGGCCGAGAAACACCCCGATTCTCCCCCTGCCCCCCGCCCCCCGCATCCCCCGCGCATCCCCCGCCGGCTCGGAGCCCCCCCGAGCCCAGCCCCGCATCGCCCCCCCCCCGCCTCCGCTCTCCCGACCCCCCGTCCCGCCCGGCTTCGCAAACAAACGCGTTTCGGTTATCGTTTTCTCGGTTTTCTTAATTTATTTAAGAGCAGCGACCTGCCGCCGGACCCCTCAGCTGCGAGGGAGCCGTCGTGGGGGCGGCCGGGAGGGTTTGCGGAGAGCTGAGGAGATCCCAGAGAGAATCAAATCCGTTTTGATGAAGAATTTATAAGGGGGAGAGAGTGAGAGAGAGGGGAGGGGAAGGAGAGGAAAAAAAAAAAGTTTCTTTTTTTGTGAAAGCAAAACACACGGGGGGAAAAGGCAAAAAAAAAAAAAAAGAAAAAAGGCAAAAAAAAGAAAAAAAAAGAAAAATAGAAAAAAAAAAAGAGAAGCAAGAGCACTTCCCTTTTTCGGATCTTTAATTTCGTGACAGTTGAGTTGTCGGTCCGCCCTACCTTTATTTACGCATTTATTTACGTTCCTGCTGCTATTGTCCCTCCCGCATCTTCCGCCCCGCCCGGCCCGGCCCCGGCCCGCCCGCCTGCATGTGCCGGTCACCGCGGGGCTGGGCCGCGGGGGGAGTGAACAAACGATGTGAAATAGGATGTTTTGTGTAGATAAAGCATTCTTGTTACATACTGTTCGATTCGTGATATGTTTTAACTTACTGTCTGTGCTTATTTATTGCGTTTTGGGTTTCTTAATGAATGTTTCAGCTAATATAAAACATATTAATTGACTTTTCTGGACACGTTTATATCAAGTTAATGTAAATGGATAAATAATATCATTTTCAGTATGTGATATGAATAATTATAGGTTTTGATGTGGCGTGTGAGATATGAGAGGTGTCTTGAAATGCAGGCAAAACAACAAAAAAACAAGACAGGACTTCCTCCTTCGGGATTCACAAAGTCCTTTGTCGCAAGTTTGGGGATAGTTTGCTTGCTTGAATTTTGCATTGAAGCCTTTCATTTATCACAATTTTAATACTTCATGACTAATAAACTTTTGTTAATCTTTCTGCGTGGTTTGCCTATAACCGTGAGACGCGCAGAGCTTGGAGGGGGACAGGGGGTGAGGGCAAGGGGGCGACAGGAGCCTTGAGGGGACAGAGAAGGGGCTGCCCAGGGCTGGGGGCTCAGCTGGAGCAGGAGGAGATGGGGGCTACGCTGCAGATCTTTTTTCCCGGCGCAGCTGCCATTGGAAGAATCCTATGGAAGAGAAAACGCTCCGCTCAGACTTTGACTCGGGTGAAACAAAAAGCGCAAGACTCTGGCAAGCATCGTCCAGCCCGGTTTGGGTTTATTCCCCGCCCCACCTCCTGTTTCTTTTTTAATTCAATACACCGAGACCTCTTCTCCTTGTACATCAATTACACACCTTCTAATTACACACCTGAGAGCGCCCAGCTCCATAGGCACCCGCAGAAGGGTCCTTGCCTGCTCCAAAGTGCATATTACACATGCATATTTAATTTTAAAGAGAAATAAAAGGACAATAAACCATTAGCGATCCAGGCCTGGAGTGAGTCTGCCGGGAATCACCTGAGGAATGAGCCCTGTGCCCATCTGCAGGAGTCTCATGGCTTGGGCGCCAAAAGAACCCAGGGTGATCATCCTGAGGTAGCCCGGAGTAGGTAAGACAGGTCCCATGTCACAATCCACACCATGAATAACGCCTGGTGTAAGAAAGCACTCTGTCCTGTCTCTTCTTCCAGCCCCTCCTTTACTCCCCAGCCCAGCCTTGGGCTAAGCAGTAGCCCCTCTGCACTGAGACTTGGGTCCGAGTTTGAAATTCGTGGTCAGTTTAGGTCTCGTGATCAGTTCAGGTTGAGATCAGTTTAGGTCAGCTCTTAAAGATGTAGGTGCGTGGGGTGTGTACGGAGCAGGGCTGGTCAGTGTGGCCACAGCCGCCCTATCCCATGGGTGCCCCTGCATGGGCTGAGAGGAGCCGCAGCCCAACTAGGGCATCCCTTGGTCCTCCTAGTGCCACCAAGGCCCCTTCCTTGTGCCATGGTGTGTGCTGGGAGGAAAAGCAGGTCTCCACTTGCATGCAGAGGAGTACAAATCTCCCTCCGCTTCCTCCAAATGTGTGGAAGGTTGTTTACAAGCATGTAATTTTTACAGCAGCTTTATGTTGTTATAAGCAAGACAGCTTTATGATGTAGGAATGTCGTAAAGTGTGGTATGGAAGATCTTTAAAAAATATGTGCTTTTTAATGGTAGAGAAAAACGTTCTCTCTGGCTAGGGGCAGGGGATTGAGATGCAACCAGTAAGATCCAACTCTTGGCACCAAATGCTGCAATTCTGTGGAAGAAGCCTTGCAAAGGTCCTTCACCTGAATTCTCGCTCCTAAAACATCCATAATTTCCTCCATAGTCAAATGCAACTTTTGTCCTGTTTATGAGCAAAGCTTTTTGATTGTACCCAACTTTGATACATTTGTTTCCATGGCAATAGATCTTCATGTTCTGAGTCCTGGAGATTTTTGAAACATACCCTTAGAACCAGCTGAAGCATTGCAACATAAAACATCTAAGTTGATGCTCTTACGTATTTAGCATGGATGAAAGTAAGGTGACGGCAGGTTTCGCTCATACATGTTACAGTTTGTGTGTGGGTGATTTTATTACAGAATCTCACTCATGCTGATATTAAAAGATAAAAATTAAACAGCACTGACTAGTTCTATCTAACAACGGGAACAGCTTTGCTTCATTCACATAAAGTGATCAAAATAAATGAGTGAATTCCATATAAATCAAGAGGGAACATTTATGCTGAATAACAATTAGCCTATTACTGACTAAGTAGCTAGGCACTGGATCTGCTACAAGCTGGGCTTATTTGCTTACCTTAAGGTGTGTTTTAGCTTTGAGCAATTCCACCCATTGTGTAAATAGGCTCAAATTTATACTTGCACATATGGATTAATTTCCACACCAGCACGTACCCACATAGGTTTACTTCCCTCGAAATACAACATCACTCTAACATCTAAGGAGTGTACATAATGATAATGTCACTGAACCTTTCATTTGCTCTCTTGATGAAATGCTTTGACGCTCTCTCTCTCTCTCCCCGCTCTGTTCCTCTCCTCAAATCCCCCTGGAAGGCAAAATCTGCTCATACCCGATGCTGGAGATTGCATTCACTGAGCAATTACTAGCACTGGAAGAAAGTTTGTGCAAGGCAAAGGATCAGATAACACTGCAGCACAGATTACATTATTGCACCAGCAGCAATGATCCTTGCTCCTAGAAATGAAAATGTGGTTTAATTTGTGTTGTGGTCCTTAAATTTTCATTTTTCAGAATAAAAATCTCTGCACATGAAAATGTATCTTGCAGTAATGGAGGTATGGCAGTTAACCTGTCAGTTGAAACTATGTAACCTTCCTTTTCTCCTTTTCATGACAAAGGTAATCTCATCTGAGGGCATTTATGTGAAGAAATAACAGCATGGCATGGTGAAACCACTGGCTCATTAATCCTGGCATCTACTTCCTGCAGGGCTTCTTGATTAGTTAGATTCATTCATCGGGTATTTTGGAGTTTTTGATTTCTTACCACAGGCTAGGTTCACTGAGTTCAGGCTAAATTGAGCTAGAAGCAATGTTTATTAGTAATTTTGTAATACAGACTACCCTAATAATTCAGTACAAATATCTCATCTGAAACACTTCCATTCACCCTAACACCTAATGCTGTTTGCAGCTATGTTCAGGGAGAAACAAGAGAACATAGGTGATTTAGCATGTATTTTCTAAATTATTGATATGACAGCTGATAGTGAACTCCTCTTAATTGCCAATGTTGGAATTAAGACTCTTCTTTTTTAAAAGAACAAGTCCTTACACAGAGGGAGCCACCTCCTGCCTGGCATTAAGGCTGAGCTCAGAGCAGTTGGTCTGGGAAACACGGCCTATTCTTCTTTCAGAATAAAGATGAAACGGAAAACAAAGGAATTTTAGTTTTTCCCTCACAAGTGCCGTAAACATACAAACCCCCCTAAACACTAGGAGAAGAAAAGGAAGAGGAGTCCTCAGACATTACCATCCCATAATGTCACAGGTTATCTTAACTGTTTGATGGCTGTGATAGACTTACAGCTTGGACAAAAGGGACAAAGAAGCAAAGGCCCTGATCCTGGAGCCTTTAAAGCCCATGCTGACCCAGCTGCAACTTCAGCAGATGCCTGTGTGCAGACTTGCAGGATCACTGCTCAAAAACCTGTTCTGTCAGAGAGGTTTTCCCCACTCCATAACCTCTGTTTTCTAAAAGAAATGATGGCCACACACAGATCACTTTCAGATATCTGACTGCAGCTTGTACCACATTGGCTCATCCAGTCATAGATGAGATCCAGGACCTGTAAGCCAGTTTGACTTCATGAAGATACACAATGTGCCCTAAAATCTCTGAGCAAGACAGCTGACTGCCATGGCTTAACTCAGAGAAGCAGAATTAGCTCCACAAAATGCAAGGCCTACAAGCTCCTTTTAAACATCACAGACTGACCATTACCCATGTCACCGACGCAACTGGGAGAGGAAACAGAGGTGGTGGTGGTGGAAGTGGGAAGTAGGGACAGTATGGTTTTGATTTTTCATTTCATCATGGCAAGAATAGCAAGAATAGTAGCAAGAGCCAGAGGAGCTGTTTGTGCCTGGGATGCGGTATGGCACTGTCTTTGATTAGCTGTCATCCTTTTTCTTGAGTAACGCTCAAGGGCTGCATTAATGGACATATAAAGACCTCTGAGAGACTCACTTCTGCTCCCCAGAGAAAAAATGGCAGGAGGGTGCCTCTGTTTTCATGCTCCTTACAGCCAGGGCTTGAGCATAGATCAGCCCATCTTTGTCTTCCACTTCGGATATTGTGCAGTGGTTTGGGTGGGAGTTCACTGCTCATATTTGCCAATAAATTACGCCTGCTTCAGCGACTCCCAAGACCACCTTTGAGGCTCAAGAGCTCTGCTTCACTTTTGCGTTGTATCCTTCAACAATGTTTATAGCTAAAAACATTCTTCAGAGTTAAAATTATACTTTTGCGAGCTTTGCAATCTGCCAGAGGAGAATCACTTCCTGCGAAGAAAGAATCCCGAGACGTTTGTGCAAGGTTTGCCATTGGAGATTACACAACCATTCTGCAGAGATCCTTACCCTCCTTCAAAGGTCGAGAAGGAAGATGCCGAATATGCTTAATATACTGTCTATGAAGGTGATGTTCTCTCTTGACCCCCATACACAGAATGTGCCTTGGAGTATGAAGTTTGATTAGCCTCTTCTTGCAGCATGGGAAGCATCATGGTAGTGATCCAAAAAGTACTTTGGAAAAAAACAAACTACAGACTTTCTCTTGCTGACCTCCTGCTACGGTGAATTTCATAAGCTGACGATGCACCCTGTAAGGACACATTTCTTTTTTACTGGTTTCAATTTATAGCCCTTTAATATAATTTAAATGGCAGCTATGATTCCCTGTGGCTCCTTTACAAGCTTTTAAGGTTTATTTTTTTGCTAACTTTTTAAAGAACATTTCAGAATGACTATGAGCACCTTCCTCTATTTTTTCATATCTAATAATTAGAGGAAGCACCACCCCCAGTTTCAAGGCATAAACATTACTTTGTAATGAAATTCCTGTGTACTGGAAGGCCATGGTGCTCAGCTTCCTGCCTCATATTACAGCCCAGGCAAGACCTGATTTGACTGTAACATGAGGACTCCCTGTATCATCGTAGCCAGAGTTGTGCCACAGTCACAGTCAATGTAAGTCAGTGATACACCAGCTAAGAAGAAGACATGATATTTGAAGGGGCCATAGTGCGGTCAGGCTGCTCCTTGCCCTGGCCATTACACAGTGCTTTTTTTGTGTGCCCTGAGCTCCCAAGGCCAGAAAGCTTTGAGGGAGTCCCTAGGAGGACAGGGTCTCTTTTTAGCAATGTCTCCTGTCTTACAGGCTTGTATCGTTAGGCAGATGTCCACTGGATTCAGATTTATAAACAAAACCGAGTGTAAAAAGATATTTCAGCAGCTACACAAGCACAAAATGTCACCAGAAATTAACCAGCTTTGCTCTTTCAACTGGAGAACAAAATGGGAAGTCTACAGAAGGTCAGACATATAAAAATGCATTGAGATGAACAGGGGAGAATATTAAATTACTAAATAAAGATTTATGCTTGGTACAGTTGGTGGCTCTGTTCTTTTTTCCTACTATAAGCAACAATTAACACCCACAACTGTATTCACTGTCAGCTTGCGTTCTTATCTTCAGATCATGGTAGTAAATAAATGAATCATGCTTTATTCTTGAAATTTTAATTATTCTAAGAAATACTCAAAGACAATTCCACTATATTTTATATTACTGTCACTTCACCTTTTTCTGCTTTAACTTCTGTGCAACTTTAAGCTCAGATTTACCTGAACTGTGACCAGACAGATTCCCATCCCAATATGCTCTGAGGAACCCCATCTAGTTAAAGACAGCTACAATGGAGATGCTTTTTAAAGGATGCAGGATCCTGGATTATTAGTGGATTGCTCTGGCCTTTCTTCCTGTCTCGCACAAGAAGCTGCTGCCTCTGATCCACTCATAGTGTTGTTCACGATCGCACTTAAATCATACCTTTTCCATTTCTCTTGGAGGTGATTCTTGTCTCATTTACAATAATTGCTCTAACAGTCCTTCATTCATACCTCCTCCTCTCTTAGCCTCTCCAGTATGGTGTAAATCTGTAGATTTCATTCTTGGATCTTATAGTCAATCGATTACACCCAAAGTATAAAGCCAGCCTGTTATTTGTTGATGCCCTCCATACACATCCTTCTTTAAGTTTTAACTTTTGACAGCAACTGGTCCCATGATTACTTGCTAAATGGGCTGCAGGTATTTTTTTGAAGTATGTCTAAGTATCTTGGTATCTAAGATTCTTCTTCAAATTAATGTAGGCTGCCAAGTTCCATCAATTTTAATCCTCTTGTTGCCTTCACCAACTTCTTATCAAACTCCACAACTAGTTTAGAATTTTCTTCTTTATCAAAAAATGTCCATTGATTTTGTTCTGTCCAAAGCCTCTGCCAATACACAGATCTCTTCTTTCCATTACTTGCACTTCTCTGATTCTGGCCACCTTTGACATCAGAGTTGCCCAGTCATGCTAGAAGTGCAATTTCTACCAAGCCACAAAGCCCCAA
This sequence comes from Phaenicophaeus curvirostris, assembly GCF_032191515.1. Classification (NCBI taxonomy): domain Eukaryota; kingdom Metazoa; phylum Chordata; class Aves; order Cuculiformes; family Cuculidae; genus Phaenicophaeus; species Phaenicophaeus curvirostris. The sequence continues at coordinate 51,075,312 of NC_091431.1, read as the reverse complement.
CTCACGTTTAAATCTCATCTTGATCCTTATATTTTACCTCTAGCTTCAGAATGACTTTATGAGTTAATAAGTTTGGGATCCTACCCATGAAAAGTTATCTACCTACCTGTTCCTGCTCTCACCAATACCTCTAGGATTTTGATGCATCACATACCTTTCCGATTATATGTGTGAATCACATATAATATATTTAGTGCACCATTCCTGGCCGTGGCTTTCACCCTCACCTTCTGCCACCATCAAGTGTGCCACTCCACCAGGGAACCTCTTGGAATGACATTGATACATCTAGGTCACATCTAGGTCTTCACATTCCCAAACTGGCAGAAAAAAATCAAATGGGCTGGCACTTACGCATCAGCAAATCATTTAGAGACAAAAGTCGTCCTCATTCTACATACTTCGAGTAGTTTTATTCAGTCCTGCCTCATATGAGAGTCCACGTAGCAGTGGAAAATCCTGAAAGCATCCTTTATGCCTCAGCACTAGTTTCTTGAGAGGCTCCCAGAGGAGCAGATTGACTGGCAAAGCCAGTCAGTGCAAAGGCAGCCCAGTGTTCTAGTGAAGCCACGCTGGCCAGAGTAGCTGTGCACTGGGCCAAGTCATTGCTTTCACACCTTTCAGGAGACTAACATAGTCTTTGGAGTGGCTGGATAGGATGCCTCTGCTTGTAGCTAAGTCTGCCCTGCAGACATATGAAAAATACTCTCAGTTTTGGATTCCTGTGGAAAAATAGCCGTAATACAGAGTGTTGTTGAGAACTACACGGTGCTGCGTTTAAGGACAGGCAGCTGACATGTGAGCAACTAGAGAATTCTCAACTTGTTGAATTGCTCTTTCACTGCTCTACTTTACAGTATTATCCTAGAGAACAAGCAGCTTTCCCTTATGGTGGCTTTACTGAGGATTATAGTGGCACTCCTGCATTTGCAGGTGGGTATTTTCTCTACCTAAGAATTTCCTACCTAAAGGTAAGCATTTTCACACATTCCCAGTTGGTTTGAGTGGCTGCATTGATGCAACTGGGGCTGATTTTCAAGGTGGTGGTACTGAAACTCTTTAAGCCAGAGTTCTTGGTAACCAGGCTCTCTGAATATCAGATTCCTAGGACGTTGCGTGTGTCGTAGGAACCTGAAGGCACACAGAAAATCCTCACATACTCTTAAAGTTTATTCTTGTGGGCTCAATTCAGACTGCAGTTTATAACCATTTGGGGAGAGGGTGATAGGCACCAAGGCTGGGTGACAGGCTTTCACAGCACAGTGATGAGACCTTGTTTCTCTCCATTGCCTAAGGAAGGGACCAGACTGCAGCAGACTTGCTCCATATTACTCCTTGCTGACTTCAGTTTAGGTACCACAGTGCATTCAAATGTCCTAAATTTCACCTGCACTCACTCAGGGCATGTGTCTGAAGATTCTAAAGAGTGACAAGAATAAGTCAACAGGAAATACAAAGCACCAGGTTTACACTGAGTTTTGGTTGTCTGTAGATGGCTGGATGTGGCTTGGGTGCCACTGCAGAATTTTGTCTTCCACACTGGGATCCAGTGCCAAGTCTTGAAGTCCAAAATGCAATACCAGTCATGATTCACTGGACTGGAGTTGTATTTTGTGAGTAGCAGTATCAATTTTAGAATCGTACTATGCTTTATTTACTGGTCATATTAGCATGTGAACTGTTTCACATTGCCACAGAAACCCTTGCTTTGCATATGAATGTTATGCTATCAACCGTTTCTGATACCTCACAGATTTTTTTTTCTCTTTTCTCCCTGATAATCTCTTTTTTTTTTAGATCAACAACTCTGCTTCAATGCCAGCATCTGCCCCTCTAATAATATAACTATTTACTGCATCATTGTGCTCTACTTTCATTTCATGTTGTCATACTCTCCATGACATTATTTGAAAATTGTCAAAACCCTCAGTGAGAAATTTCTGCCAGAGGGAAAATGAGAAACACAAATGGTGCAACCTGGTTGCCATGAAAAGGCACGGAGAATGAAGTCATACCATGCCTCTTTAGTGTGACCTCCTTCTGGACGCAGGCCGAGGCATTCAGCCCACATATTCTAGAGGAGCTGGTGTTTGTTTCACGTTGTTTTGTTTATTTTCAGTATGGATGTTGAAGTTTGCTCCAGGTCCCTCTGGACAGATCTGTGCTGGGTTTCCATCATCATCTTTTATGTCTTTCGTTTGATAGAATTCACTTGTTTCTTCAGCAACAAATGTCTGTGCAATGATCAGTGAATTATTATAAAACCAGGAATTGCTTGTATTGAGTTATATCTCCAGGACTGAGCCAGCCTGAGTTAAGCTAAATGGCTTTAACCAAATCAAATGCACTAGAAGGAGAAGCAAAAATAACTGAGTGACCATGTTGAATGGAGTGCTTGTTATTAGCAACCATCAAACGTTTCCCTGAGCTCAGTCCCCAAACATCTCCACCAACAGTTGCTCACAGTTGCTTTGTCCTTGTCAAGTTGGTTCTTAGGAGTAGAGAAAAAGGCAGGCTTTGCGGTGCCTTGTCAGAGCCCTCCCACTGCGTGGCATCTGCAAGCTGTGGCAGCACAGGACATGCTGCAGCCTTTATACTCTGAGTAAGGAAGAAAACACATTTTAGAAAGAATGCTACATTTAGGGAATTAAGTATTCAGGGCAGCTTAGCTAAGCAAGAACAGATCTCTAGGATGTTGCTCAGTGTTTTCACGCTGATTCCCAACTTCCAACCCACCTGCCCTAGAACCAAAGTTCCCCCTGAGCCATGCCATGTTTCAAACCCCCTGAAGGTAGCTGCCAAGCTACTCAGCTGCCCTGGCACAGAAAGGTGCTCCTGACATCGGTATGTCCCTGCCTCCCCCAGTGGCAGCACATATCTCAGTTTCTGTGAGCTGACTCCAGCCAGAATAGACATATCAGGTGATAGCCTGTTTCATCTGTACTTCAGAGGTCAGGAACACTTTTCTTCAGGTGTTACACCAGGGTCCTTCAGAGCACGGATGGGAGTTAACAAGCTGCTGCAGAAGACGCCACCACAGAAGGGAGCAGCTCAACCATTGCCAGGCTGGCTGACACTTGCAAGCATTTGTTTCTCCGTGTGCTAGTATTACACGAGCCTTACCTTCTGCAATCTGGGAAAACAATTTCCAAAATAAGAGATCCAGAGGTCTGCTTTGTAACCAGTTTAAGACTGACCCAGACAGACTGTTCCTCAGCTGTTTCACAAGATCCTGAGTAGAACAAGGTCATTTAATTCTGCAACTGGCTCTAGGAGGACATGAGGGCTATTTGCAGCTAAAAAAACCCCCTAAGTGTTACACATTTAGAGTTGCTCTTCTCAATTAGTAAGCCAAATACAAACTGGTACTGTAGGCTTATGAGGTATGCATCTGCTGGATATCTGCATATCTTGCTCCATGTAAGAAACACGTTATTGTGCCATGCTTTATGTGCTTTAGTTGAAAGTTACATAGTGTCCTGTATCTGACATGGCTGCATAGAGGACTTTTCCTAATGCTGGTAAGAAAAATGATTACTACTAAAAAATAAACCCCGCCCCAAAAAGGAAAATACATTGAGTAATTTAGGCTGAATCAATCACCAGAATGTCTTCAGAATAAAGCTGGTGTTGTTTTCTAAGTTTTGTTTGGCTAATCCAATGAGGCTACTAAATATTGCCAAGTATTACAGATGTGAAGTCAAAAAGCTTTTTTTTTTTTTCCAGCTCAGCTCTGCTGAATGGCAATTACACATTCTGAACAATCATACAACTTCTTTAATCAAATGAGGTAATATGAAATTGGCTAGATTTTCCTCAATACTTTCAACTTCAGTGAAAAATACAATAATTAAACTCTCGGTACAATGACTTTCAAACCTCTGTGCACTCTCAGCCCCCTCCCTTTTTCTGTCTCTGGATAATAAATCCTTATGAAAGCTGCCACCACGACTAAGACAGGTGGTGAAATTGTTTAATAATGTTGACTCAAGTAGTGACATAATTTGGAGACTTTCAGCTTTCTTACAACATCTTTAAAGACAACTGTAAGCTACTGGATGTGACAGAGCAGATACAGCCCCAGCAGCAGGAAACAAGATGGGTACAGCAATGAGGCATCTGTATCTGCCATGGAGATTGAGGTGAGTCAGCTTTAGGGAGAGGAAACCCTAATGTTGTCCTTTCTCTTCCTCTAGTGGCCCCCATCTTACAAACCCTACTTTGAAACACTTCTCTTAGGAGAGGGACGGAGACAGGTCAGTTAATGCCTTATATCTTGAAGACTGGGGAGGGTGCTGAAGCCACTCCTGGCAGCCCAAGCAGAACATTTTAACGTGCCTGGAAAATAAAAACATCTAATGGAAAGCAAACCCCACTGAGCCAATTGCTTTCTCCATTCTGAAAAGCAACAGCTGCATCAGGCTCTGGGCACTTGCTGAACCTATGTGGAGTCAACAGTTGGACTCTGGGAACATTTGTTTTACAAAACTGATCATTTTGCCATGAAGACACTATTTTAAGAAGGAGATAAAGAACAAGCCCACGAGGTTCCTTCTTGCTGTTGTGCTTTTTGATCTGTGAATGACATTAGCCTAACTCCAGCAAAAATCATCAGGGTGTATCTCAACTGGCTGTATATTGGGAAAAAAACAGCCACTTTTGTTCCTTGCACGAGAGATGCTGTGAGTCTGAGCACCTTGGCTCTGGTGTGACAACCACACTGCATTTCAAAAAACAGTTCAACTCCCATGAAGTACTGCAAAATAATCACGTGGTCCCCAAATATCTTGTGATTTTATAAGTATGTCTCTAATAAATCTGAACATCATCTATCTAAATGGATGTAAAATGTTGTCTCAAAAGCTGGTCTGTAATTCTAAAGACGCATGGAAAGAAGAAAAAAAATTCCTAGCACTAGTAACAGATGTGAAATTACATTAGATAAATATAATCATTAGTTTCAGTCTCACCCTGGTTAATTTGTTTGTGGAAATGTGCAACCCATTATTCATTAGGTAATTTTTCACACATTGATTAGAAAGCCATGTCGAATTGTGACCCAGCACATTGGGGTTTGCCTATCTTGCAGTGAACTATATCGCTTACTATAGTGGAAATGGGGGACAAAATGTTTATCTCAGGCTGATTTTGTGCCAATAAATAAAGTAAATCAATAGCCAGTGAAGTGTGAACGACATTTCTCTGCTGTATAATATGGTTTTGGGGGCAATTTGACATGCTACAAGGGGAAACAAGGGTCTTGAACAGAAAGGTAATAAAAGCAAATCATGCTGGTAACTGTTACTGAAGTCCTGTATTTTTCTCCACAGCAGCTTTAAGATTAGAAAAATAATGTATATAACAGTCTGAAAACATCGAGACACTCCCCATGTTTGTAAACATTGGGGATCAAATCCAGATGTGGTTGAGGGAGGGGCAGATTTCTGGGAAACGGCTGTGCCTACAGATGCCAGCTCTGCATTTAGATAGGACCCTGAACAGTGTTGGCAGTGCTGGTGTTTCCGCGACAACACTTGCATCCAGTGACTTCTTCCCTCTGGTAGCTGCCTTTCTAAGTAGTTAAATTCTGAGGCTATAAATAGTTTTGCATCAAATCACAGAAGCAGTATTCCCATATCCCCGTGAGACCACTGTAGCATGGATGCAGCTTATTTTAAGTGGCATTTGCTGCCAGTGTAAACTGGTGGAATTTCATCAGCTTTCATGTGTTATACATGTTTGCCCCAGCAAAAAAGCTGACCCTTCACTACTGTTACTCAGCATTGATATTTTGCCTTTATGAGTTGCAGAGTAGTTAAAAAGAAAGGAAAGAACGTTGCATTTGTGGCTGGTGCTGTTACACCCTTGTCAAATTATTCTTCCCCAAAGACAGTTTCAGCAATATAGGCACATAATCAGTGGTTTTATCCAAACATCAGCTGTGGTGTACCTCATTTCATCCACACAGCTTCCTGATTCAACTAAACACAAATGAATGGGAATAAACTATTTTTTTTTTTTGTCCCCCGGTTGGCATTGCTATAAAGAAAGAGAGTGGAAGGGATGCTGCAGTTTAGCTCAAGCCAGTCTTCAGTGAAATCTCAGAAATGAGCATCAGATATCACCATGGCTGGTATCAGGACACGGCAAACACAGGGAAAATCACTCCTTTAGGAAATTCCAACAGGTATAAAACACTCTGTGGTTGAGTTGCCTACAATACCCTGCACAAACTATCACAAACATTCACAGCAGTCCATGTAAGGTAAAATGCAATAATAAACTCAGTTTGGAGGAAATGCAGTGTAATAAAGTCAGCCAGCTGCAGACAGGAACCTTTTCCAATGCCGTGACTGTGGCTTTTGGTTGGTTTTGGTTTCCTCCTATGGAAGGCTGAGAAGCCACATCTGCCCTGCAAGTGGTGACAGCACAGGGGCTGCAGTGGGCACTGCTGATTTCTCAGTTCTAAAATCTGGTTAATGATACCGAGACTCTACCGGCCATTAAGCTGAATTTTGGCCAGTGCAAGCAGACAGGGAGAGGTTGTTCCTGTGTCACCTCAAAGGAGATTTTCTACTTTCTAGTTAATTCCCTCCCCATCACCCCAGTCTCAGGGGTAGAAAGGTTCTAATAAGTCCACAGAAAAACTGCAGGTAATTACTTGGCTACAATAACAAGTCTCATTGCACTAGTGCTAAGTAGTTTAAGAGAAGGTGAGTTGTTCGAGCAGTAGGTTGCTTTAGAGAAATTCTCAGAGTTAGGAAGCAAGCAGTACCATTTCCATGGGGTCCTGACAGTGGTTCACATGTGGCACGGTCCCTCTCAGAATGGTTGCATGAGCATCTGCCCACCACAGAGTGGGCAGCACAAAAGTGTTCATGCCTATCCAAGACGCTTTGATGAAATCATACATTCTGTCAGCTGAAATTAGAAAGGAACCAACTTCTGATGTGGTTTTACATTAAAAATAAATAATTGATGTAATAAAAAATACCAGTAAATCTGAATATCATCTAAAATTGGCTATTAATGCTACATTTGTGGTTTTCACAGGAATAAAACTAAGCTGTCTGAAGCACTTGCTACCTGGATGTCTGCAAAGTATTAGAACAACATGTCTATTAAACTCATAGGAGTCTTTTCTAACACCAAAAGGGCAAGAGCAATAAATATCTGTCGATTTATAAGGTGCCTCTGCCTGGCATTTTAAGCCTCAGGTGTTTTCTTTAAAATAAAGATTAAAATAACTTGCATTTTTCCACATAATGCAGACTGCATTAAGGCAATTAACATTTAATTAACAGCAGGTTTTCCTCAGCAGGTCAGATTCTGAAGGGCTCACTGTTGTTGCCATAGAAAGTGGAAGGCCGGGCTGTTTAGTTTCCAGAAAAGGAACAGCTGCGTTAGCCCTGACAGTCTGAAATCATCCTGGGTAGGCTATAATGCTCCAAAGGAAAAGGAGAGAAGGCGGCTGTCATTGTCACAGAGACCATCTCAGGCTGCTGGAGAATGTCATCTACTTTAGAAATCACTGTGCTGTTGTTAGAGTATTTTTTTTAATTGAACTGCCAGTAGAGCTTTAAAACTCCTGTAAGCACTCAGTAAGCTAATTTAACAGTTTTCCTCTGATATGCTTCTTAATTGTGTGAACAGAGCAGTGCAATTACTTCTTACAGTTTTGCTTTTCGTCTTTTATTTTTGCTGCTTCTCTTCAGATTCTTCATTCTTTCTCTTGGTAGCCATTTGGGGCTTGTTATGAATATTATCCAAGAATGGTTAGATGCACACATTTCATTAAGAAGTCACATTGTTGCTCTGAATTGAAAGCTGCTATCAAGATAGTGCAAACAATATTTGTAAAGGGATCTTTAGAAAGGATAGAAATACTGAAATGAATATAACAAGAGAGATGTAGTGAATCTGTAATAACACAGACTAATGTCTCCTGGGGAAAAAAAAAAAAAGAAAACAAGCAATCTCAATGAGAACTTGGAAGAGAATGGGGGCTCCCAGAAGGCTGGTGGAGTTTGCCTTTTCTCTTTAGCAGGTGCAAGACAAGCTTCTAAATGACAATATCGGTGAAATAGAGTAGCAACAAAAACAATAACTGACTGTATTTTTCATTTGCATGATTCAAGGCTTAATATTGTGGAAGGAGGTTTTCCTGGTCTGCTCCTAGACTTTGACAGCTGTTAACAGAGTGGTGCTTACAGTCCAGGGCAGTCAGGAACAGAGATGTTCAGATTAAAAGAGACCCACAAAGGGCTTAGTCTGTGGTTTTACTCCTGTCTTCTCTCCAGAGGAGAGCAATAGATTAGCTTCCTTTAACCATCAAAAGTTATCCATCTGTTCTGGTGAATTCATTAGGCCCCATGCTGCCTTCATGTGTTTGCTAAAGAGTTTGGTGAAGAAAAACTGTAATGCAGTGACAGACATCAGGGCAATTGTGATCCCAAGAATATTACGTGTGTATATATATATATAAGTACATATCACATACGTTAAGTCCCAGGAAAAGGAACAAATCCAGGTGATGATTCAAAAAGAGTAGCTTGGTGACTGCTATGCTGATACTGTTCCTCAGACTTTGGAGGAGACTTAAACACAAAGTACAAGAAGAAACTGATCTGCTGAGGTCATAGGCAGGAACAATAGCCCCTCTAGCTGTGAGTAGCATGTCCAGCCCTCCCCAGCACGGTCCTTCAATTGTGTTAGGTAGCACTATGGAATGCACTGGCCCAGGAAGGCGAAGGCATGTAGCTTGGATACAGATCAGAAACCCACAGGTGGAATGAAGCTAGTGCTCTCTGCCTTCACACATTGGTGCCAGGAACTGCAATAAGGAACTAAATCCTACCTATGTGAATGCTTTCTGGGCTGCTTCTCCTTGGTAGGCTCTTGGGAGCAGAGCAGGGCTGTGGGCATCCTCCTCACAGGCCCCAGAGGTTCAGCTACCAGCCAGGGCTGTGCTCCCAGGAGCCCTTCAGGTCTTCTCTCTCCAGCTGGGGGGGGTTCTGCTTTGTGGAAAAAGCTTCAAAAAGAAAAAGAGGACCAAAGTGATTTAGCACTGTACTTGTCTTCAGAAATAGCATAGGTCTATGTATCTTCAATTGAAGGCAGTTAAGAGTAGTGGTTTTCTCTGAGTCCCAGCATGATAGCTTATGAGAATAGTGCTTTTAGATCATGTGAGGAGTACAACACAGAGAGGGGGAGACAGCAAGTTTATATAAATTTGTATGGGGGGTAATCAAAAGGTGGTAGGAACCTGCCTACTTTGGTAAATCAGTGCAGAGTCATCAGAGGTGAGGTTTTCTGAAGTAAAACCTCATGGTGGATGGAAGGCTGTGGATGTGGTCTTCCTGGACTTCAGTAAAGCCTTTGACACGGTTTCTCACAGCATTCTGCTTGGGAAACCGTCAGCCTCTGGCCTGGACAGGCGCACACTCTCCTGGGTGGAAAACTGGTTAGATGGCCGGGCCCAGAGAGTGGTGGGAAATGGTGTGAAATCCAGCTGGAGGCCAGTGACAAGTGAGGTTCCCCAGGGCTCAGTGCTGGGTCCAGCCCTGTTCAATGTCTTTATCAATGTCCTGGATGAAGGCATTGAGGGCACCCTTAGCAAGTTTGTGGATGACACTAAGCTGGGTGGAAGTGTCGATCCGCTGGAAGGTAGGGAGGCTCTGCAAAGGGATCTGAACAGGCTGGACCACTGAGCTGAGACCAATGGCATGAGGTTTAACAAGGCCAAATGCCGGGTCCTGCACTTGGGGCACAACAACCCTGTGCAGTGCTACAGACTGGGAGAAGTCTGTCTAGAAAGGTGCCTGGAGGAGAGGGACCTGGGGGTGTTGGTTGACAGCCGACTGAACATGAGCCAGCAGTGTGCCCAGGTGGCCAAGAAGGCCAATGGCATCTTGGCTTGGATCAGAAACCGTGTGACCAGCAGGTCCAGGGAGGTTATTCTGCCTCTGTACTCAGCACTGGTGAGACCACTCCTTGAATACTCTGTTCCGTTCTGGGCCCCTCACCACAAGAAGGATGTTGAGGCTCTGGAACGAGTCCAGAGAAGAGCAACGAAGCTGGTGAGGGGGCTGGAGAGCAGGTCTTATGAGGAACGGCTGAGAGAGCTGGGGTTGTTTAGCCTGGAGAAGAGGAGGCTGAGGGGAGACCTCATTGCTCTACAACTACCTGAAAGGAGGTTGTAGAGAGGAGGGTGCTGGCCTCTTCTCCCAAGTGACAGGGGACAGGACGAGAGGGAATGGCCTCAAGCTCCGCCAGGGCAGATTTAGGCTGGACATTAGGAAAAAATTCTTCACAGAAAGTGTCATTTGGCACTGGAACAGGCTGCCCAGGGAGGTGGTTGAGTCACCTTCCCTGGAGGTGTTTAAGGCACGTGTGGACGAAGTGCTAAGGGGCATGGTTTAGTGTTTGATAGGAATGGTTGGACTTGATGATCCGGTGGGTCTCTTCCAACCTGGTCATTCTATGATTCTATGATTCTAAAAGCTCCTCAATGCTCATTCCTATTAGACTGCTGAATAGAGCAAAAGGAGCTTTGGAAGTTTTCCTGTTTGGATGAAACAAACCACACCAAAACTACCCTCTATGGAAACACCTTGCACAAGTAAGATCATAGAAATTTCCTGATATCTAGATTGGCTAGTGCCTGCCCTCTTCCTGGGTTCAGAGTGGTATTGTGTCCAGGGTGTAGGACTCTGGAACACCCCCAAAAGATGTGGTCTGCATGGGAGTGAGCTACTGCAAAGAGTGCAGACTGCTCCTCCTGGACAGATTGAGTTGCTTCTGAGCTGAGTGTGTAGGGCCCAGCTGTTGTAAATTGGTTGCTATGCCTTGTCTCTCACCTTCCCATTTTTCTTTTGTTTCACTGTTATTATAAAAAATTGGTAGATGGCTAATATTACAAGTCCAGGGCAAAGCTACTCATACGTTTAGTGTAAGGACATTTAAATATTTAAAGCAGATGGTTCCCAATGACCTTACATGTCTCCTTTATAAATGTATGTACTGTCTTATAGAACCATCTGCATCCCAACATGCACCTCATATGTTTCCAAGTGTTTCCTCGTTAACCAGCAGAAAACTTTATCTTCTGTCTGACGTGAGATAAAGGTTCAAGCTCAGTTACAATCATGCAAAGCAGCATTCCAGTTGGGAGCAGCATTTAGCCCAAGGCAGTGAGGTGTTGGCACCTTATACTCTACAAACCAGGAGCATGGACAAAGGTGGGATTTGGAGTGTGCTGGTAGGCTTTCTCAATAAGCTGAGCCTGGAAAGTCCAACAGGAGGACAAATGATTTGCAAAAGCATAGTGACTCGTAATGACAGGGTATGGACATTGCCTGATGCAACTGCATTGCCTTGGCAAGGCTTTTTGTGAAATGCAAAGCAATGCAGAGTGATGCATGATTTCCCATCCCCCTAGATCAGCCTTGCTTCTTGCTCTGTTCTTGTACAGAAGAGCAGAGCGAAACTAGTAAAAGCAATTTTCCATTCTCTGAGGTAGCCAGGGGAGACGAGCTCTGATCTCGTGCTTGTATCACACTCCCTTGATTCCCTGGACTGGCAGCCTTCCTGTGTGAGTCTCCACTGCCAAAAGCTCCTCCATCATTAAAGCAGTATGATTGTTTCACTTCTTTCAAAGAAAAATCCTTTGATTTTTTAGGACTTGCCCTGTGACAGACTGTGTGTACCTGCACATTTTGGGTAGGAAATCATCTTAAAGAATTGTTCATAAAACATATATAAGTGGCAGGTAGATGGGAAATGGCATGCCTCTAATTTAAATTTTGATTAGAAAAAAATACAGAAATGTATTACATGAGGAACTGCTAAGAGTTGTATGGAATATTGTGTTTTAAGACCTACTGTAGATCTATGTCGGTGCCTGTGAAAGAGAGTGTAATTAGTGCCCGTACTCTCAGTCATATCAGACTAAAGGTAATGGGGTGTAAGAAATGGTTCATTAGGCTCTCTCAAGTACTTTTACTGTGTCCATACTATTTATACCAGCAGAAAAAATTCAATGTCTTTAAAATCAAGTCAAAGCATTCGCCTTAGATTCTTCAGTTTAAGAAATAACATTGAGTGATGATCTCTTAAAGTCAAATGAAAAAAAAATGTACATAAAAAAACCCCTTAAACTGGTTTTATTAGCTTTCTGTGTCATTCCAATGCAGTTCGCATGCCTATGAAAATCCTGCCTCCTTCATTTGTGCTTCTCTCTGCATAGGGGAAAATCCGTGGACACAGGAGGGAAGCAGGCAAACACGTAACATTCATTTTTGAGAGAAACGCGTGGATGGAATATAATATGCTTTCTAGTCTGAACAAAAGAGCAAACTATGTGGTGAACAGCAACAAATGTGAGCAAGGGAATGGAAACAATGACTGATAAAAAAGGGTTAAAACCCCAAAAAAATGTGTAGCTTGACTAAGTGGGGAGGACAGGATGGCATGCTACAAACGTTTGAAGGGTGCAGCTATCAAGTGAGGGTAAGAAAGTTATTTAGGCTGACAAAGGATATATAAGTAGGAGTAATAGGATGAAGTTAACAAAGGAAAAATTTATGCTAAGAATCAAGAAAAGCTAACTGACAGCAAAATATATAACACAGCTCTGGAACAATTTCTCATGGGAAGCAGAGAAACCCCATAACACGAAGCCCTATGCATTTAAAACTAAATTGAAAAAAACATTAGAAAATATAAAGAGAATAAAATACAAGGTTCTTTTCTGTGCACCGTAGGCTGGACTGGATAACTAGGAGCTGCTCCCCTCACTGTCCATTTTGACTTTTTCTTGTTCTTTGCTAACAATGTGCCATTTGTACTCTCAGAAAAGTAACTAGCCCAGCAAGGGTAAATTCGGGAGTCAGTCTATTAGCATAAATTACACTATATATCCACAAGATAATAAGGGCATAGCAAAGACACATTGTACTAATACTGCATGCAATTCTGAGTGCACTTTTGAACATATCTCATTTTTTCATTTGCAGTCTTGAGCTTCTCCATTTTCAGAATTTGGCCCTAGGTAAGTGCTTGATCTGGTACCTTTGCAGTCTCTGGCAAGAATTAATGAGCTACATTTGACACCATACAGTCCACATGTGGGGTGAGAGACACTGCTAAAAAAAGGTGCGGTGCACCCACAGCTCCTGATGGCTTGAAGGGGGAGTGGTGGTGCTTAGCATCCTTTGGTGGCAATTCCTTCCCATGGCTCATGGGTCAGCAGCTTGTTTTGCACAAGGCTTCAGAAATACAAGCCCAAGATTTTAAGCTTGACATGGCAGGCAAATATTTCACAGGGACAGAAAGTACAAGCAGGACTGCATGACCCTGTGGTGGCCTAAACTTGAATCCCTTTGCTTTTGGGCACCAGAAAGGGGCTGCGTTATTCATTCCAATTCCCCTGGGATAATACATTTTTCAATTGACCTATCTAGGGCATAGATTGGGCCACTGGTCATATTGTAAAAGGACAGGTAGGACACTCAACTCTTTAACATACAGACAATGAACAGCTGCACCCAGAGAGAATACACAATTGAGGCATCCTGATTAGTCTGATATCACAGAATAGATATATAAGAGGGAAGAGGCATATCCTGAAAGAGGTAAAGTGTAATTATCTAGCTATGCAAAATATATACGATGTGCATTTAAATGCCAATATAAACTTGGTCTGTTGCCACCTCTTCCAAAATCACCCTGTGAAAGGAAAAGCTTCTAACTGCAAAATATTATTGGGAGGTTTAGTTATACTAGCATTATAAATTGTTTTTGCATATATTATAGAAGATACGGCATCTTGGTTGTAGGAGGTTTTGGTTTCCCTCACACAAAAGAACAACTGCACTTTGGCTAAACTAGTTTATCTTGAAGATGGAAGTGTCTCAGAGACTTTTGTCATTGTATATACACAAACAAATGTGTGGCGTCCCACAACCTCTACCTAGGAAAGTGTTTATGCATAACTTAAGTTAAATACCACTAAAACTGCAGGCAATAGCTCACGTGTTTCAGATAAGCTTTTTCTCCAGAGCTTTCCTAGGTACAGGAACTTCAGTTTTAAAAGCCAGTGAATGAGAATGTATACTGAGCCCTCATTGGCTGTTGGACAAAGATGATAAAGGTTTTGTGATTGTCACAAACGTGTGTAGGCTTTTGTGATGAGGAAGCCCAACATTTTCCTGCATGCACATATTGTTGCCTCATCTTCCACTGAAAGAACTTCTGTTTACACTGAGAATTTAGATTTATTAAAATCAGCCTCTGTGGTCCTTACAAAGGCAGAAGAAATGCTAGAAGGCCAGCTGACTTCAGTGTTTGCTGGATTTCTTTTTTTTGCCTGTACTAGGACTGCACCACAATTGCTCAATGAGCTGAGTGTCACTCAATGTGTTTGATTCTTGCTTCTGTAAGACAAACTGAAAAATGGCTCTTATATTTTATATTAGTTTAGAAAGCAACAACATCTTCTCTATGCAGAATACAGAATTAAAGATGCTCTCATGTGTTAGCATTAAAAATATTTAGTGAAATTCCAGTGTACCCTTGCTTTACCTCAAAATAATTGTGTAAATCAGCCTGAATTTATGTTACTTTTCCTTTTCAAATTGTCCTCCATAGTGTGGAAGTGCTTAAGCGGAGCATTAATGAGCCACAATCCTGCTGTGCCAGGCCCTGTGTGAGGAGAGAACTGGAAAATGATACCTGTGTAAAGGATTTGACACTGATGACATGTGAGAGCACTAAATGATACCAGCACTGTGTTTACTGCACAAGTTGGAAACTCTGGTCTAATTCTTGCTGACACCAGGTTTGGTAAAGGTAGGTCAGGTACTCAGTAAGCTGAAAAAGCAAAGAAAATGTTAAATCAGATGCTTGCCCTGTGAGGAGGTACAGAACATCTTCCTTTCCAGGAAACTTCAAGGAGCACAGCACTCTTGCAATCACTCACACCTGCACGTTACAGACATCTTCTTTGCCCTGCCATGACTCATTTCAGTACAGTGAGGTATTTCTGCACAATGCCCTTTGTAACAGTCTTTTAGATCATTTCACTATTTCACACAGGGTACCTTTGAAAATAAATAACTTTTCTCATGCTTCTTTGTGGCTTTCTCTAGTTACACTCCAGTCCCCACTCCCCACTCCAAAATTCAGGGGAATTCCAGAACATTTTGCAATTAGCTAAGGATTATATTTCCTTATTTTTATTAATTTCATGTAAAGTGGGATTTATCAGTGGAGCATTCATTGACACTGACTTCAATTTATTCTGATGAAACTGACTGACATCTGTGTGTGCTGTTCATCAGTCATAATTTAAACCATTCTTAATTGCATTAAATGTAAATTAAGACATTCAATTTCAGCCATTATTTTTCATAAAACACTGTGAACTGAATTTTAGTGGGTCATGAGAGCTTACATTCAAAATAAATAGGGTAAATTTGAAAGTTACCATTGATGTTCATATTTCACCCTTTGTCGGCTGTATTTCTTTTGTAGCTTACTAGATTGGAACAATTAATTTTCTCTCTGAAGGGAACATGAATGGCTGAAGACGATGTAGCTGAGTTTTTTAACAAATTACTTTATAATTTCTAGAGCTTGCTTGTTACCACAAAGTATTAAATATATAAAGAGAAAATGCAATTAACCTTTCATCTAAACCAAATGACAAATTAAAACAGAAAATGCAAACCAGAATCAGATCTCTTATTCTGGATTCAAAAAGCTAGGCTGCTGGATTTATTTGATGAGCTTTCTGGAAGAGGTTTTGCAAAACAAAAGCTGTTCAGCAGTGAGGGCTTGGATCAGGCAACACTCAAAAGAATAGGAAGATAGGGAACTGTCCATGAAAGGTTGGATATCTCATTTTAGAAGTTAAGACCAAAGCTTCAACTGAGTCCAGTGGACCCAGTCTCTGACTAGCACAGCAACCAGAAAAACCCTACAACGAGAACATAATTTTTATAATCATGTGTGTTTTGCTCCAGATCAAGGTATTGATGGAACACTGTGGCTTAAGGGAGGGAACAACCCTGCAAAGCTCCGGTTTTGTTGGAGCACAGCAGGACTCGACTTGTCCTTAGCATAACAAGGCGACCTTCGCAGGGAAAGCTGTGGCAACCCCTAGAGCAGCCCTGCCTACTCCAGCCTGTGATTGAGGGATCAACCCCCTGGGCAAGACAGCCTGTGTACATGGGGCTCAGCCTTAGAAAATCCAGAACACTGGATCCTGGCATCTGGGCTACTGAGCTGGTGTGCAGGATGGGGCTCTTGGGGAAGGTCTGCAGTGTTTCCCTCTCTGGTTCCTTGCTGTAGATTGGGATGGGCAGTTACCTAACTGTTTGCCATTTTATATCACAGGGCTGCTAGCCTGGGAGTGGATAACATGTCAGTGTAGCTGAGTGTCTGCACTGGTTTAAGGCAAACATTATAGTTATTTGGCGAAACTTCCCAGGTAAGCTTTAGCACTTGCCTTCTTGTGTGTCTAGATTGTATGCTCGGAAGGTGCTGATGTGAAACAGTGCTGAACCCACCTGACACCTGTTTTCCTCCTAGCCCACCGCTAAGGAAGTCCCTGTTACACATCTAAAGCCCTGGTGTGCCCCAGATCAGAACTCCAGTCCTGGGATTTACCCTTACAAGTCACTGAGTAGTCTACTCTTGTGGCTACAGCTTTTCAGGATGGGATGCAAAACCTGGCCAGCAAACTGGGGGCTACAGGCCTCTCCTTACATGTACAGTAAAATTTTCTGTAACTATTACATATGACATTTACATTCCCATGCCAGTTCAGCTGATGGAGAATGAAGTGTTGCAATAAGTCTGGAGATGGGTAGTGATGCAATCATTCTCCCAGTTTCTTGCTATTAATATATGTCTCTTACTCATTTTTAAAGATAGCATAAATGAGAGTACTGAATATAAATGGCTTTTGTAAGTCATTGAGATCAGTGAAGCATGTCATTGTTTGCAACTTGAATTCCATGAAAGCACTGGCTGGCTGAGGGGCACACTATATACTTTCCTCATAAATAAAATCCACAAACAATATTCAGTATGTTTAATGGTAATTATAAAATAATACTCTGTACAATGAGTTTCCAAAGCCAGAACTAGTTATGAGTGCTTAATAATATGACCTTACAGTGTCATCTTTAGTGTACGTGATGCCTATATGCTGGCAATGTATAAATTATTTCTCTGGCTGTACGTTAGCAAACATTTGATTATGATTTATTTTGGGGTTCTCTGAAAGATGAAGCAAGTTCTTTAATATTAGCATTACTAATGATTTTAATGAGGCATTAAAATGTTGCAGTATTGTAGGAACATTTTTCTTTTTTAATATTATTTCATTAATAGTTTACATGAACGTTAATGTTAAATTGATTATGGAACCTGAAAGAGTAATCCACAAAATGTCAAAGTGCCATTAGCACAGTGAAAGAGCCCTCCAAAGGCAGGGATCTGGTAAGAGCTAATGAGATATCTCTGCACCAAATAACACTGAAGCAGCTTTTTCTAAAATTAAGACTGAAAATTAGTTTTTAATATCCTTCACTTTGGGACTCTCCAGCCATTTCAGAGACTGAGTGTTCAGCCTCATGTGTGCAAAAAGCCAGCTTAGAACCAGAGACTCCCATAGAATTCAGTCTTATGTACACAAGCCTCAGTTAAAAACTTTGAAAAAGCAGCTGCAAAAAAAGATTTTTTTTTTAAAAAGGTCTTTCATAGGGTGTAACACCCATCTATAAATACCTCTGCAGAGTGGATCAACCATAGGGATTTATGGTTCACATGCAGTACTGTATGTATTGCTCTTCAGCTGAACAAGAAAGAGCACAATGAAAACCTCTAGCAGATTTTGCAAAGCAAGTTATTAGCTAATGTTCTATTTCTCACCCCAGAGGTCAAGCCTGTTCAGAGGAACACATGGAAATACATTGTGGCAGAAAACTTATATGGCAATAGGATAAGGAGGGCTGGAGAAAGACATAATACGCATCTGTGAGGTTTTCCACTGATTCACAAATTTGGGAGGTAGGAATGTTTGGAGAGACTTGTCCCACAGCAGCTCTTGCTTAAGCAACCGGCACTTATGCAGCGGATGAACCAAGGTCTCACTGACCTAGGCATGTTTACAGGGCAAAAGTTAATGTAAAGATTAAGAGCTCTTGAAAAATTTAATCTATGTCTTAGGTAAACCCATGTTGTCACATGCTGTCTATAGGTGTCTTGAATTTCCAATGCCAGTTTTACATTGGCGGGGCCAAATAAAATTTACCCTTTAGATCTGATTTCTTCTCATAAGAAAAAATTAGGTGGTGAACTGACTTATTTTACGGTTCCCCCTCAACTTAGTCACATGCTATGAGATATACGAGTATCCAGGAATGCTAACTTGTGTAAAAGCATCATGTTCACAACGGAGTGAAAAGGGTATTTTCTTTTAAGTATCACCATCAATAAGCACGCCTACCTGCAGTGTCCCAACAGCTGCTATGATACTCCATATCAAGTCTTGACTACTGATGCCTTAGCCTTTGTCCCAGGAGTAATTTCCAAGATCCCAGTTTCACCACCAGGGTCAGACTCCTCCCAGCACCTTTCAAACAGTCACAGCCAGAGGTTTGAATATCCAGGGGCCCTGGACCCATGGAGATAGCCACAGGACAAGGGAGGTGGCCTTTGTATCTTCTGCCTGAAGCAGGCTTGAAGTGGGTCAGGGCTTTGGATCAGTACAGCACCCTTTTCTTTCTTGAACTGCATCCTAAAAACACTAAGCCCTCACATCATGGCAGACAAAACTGTGTGGTGTTGAACTTCTTGTGGTGTCTAATTTCAAGAGGAGGAATTCAGACTTTCTGTGGTATGGGGCTGCCAGACACTGTTTCCCTTACAGGTGGTAGAGGGAGATGAGTGCCCAGACACGAACTGGATGTAGGCAAGGTACCAGTGTGGCAGCTCTGGGTGGTGTATGAATTGAACAGCTCCAGGTGGTGTATGATTTGAACAGCTCCAGGTGTCCCTCTTCAAGGTCTTACAAACAACCACGATGTTTGAATGAACCCTAGGCAGCGGCAGGTGCTGGAGGGAAACCCTGGTCCTCCACAGCCTGGAGCCACAGTGTACCACCCTAATACCTCCATGTCATCTTCTTCTTAGTCAAGACTCAGGCTGAGACGGAGCAGAGAGCTCAGTCCCAGGTGGGATTGATCTCTCTCTCCTGTCCATGTAAAACTCTTGTTGCCTGGTAATGGTAATTAATTAGCCCAACAACACCCTTAGGAAAAGCACTTCTCTGTCACAGAATAGGAAACTGAGGCTCCATAGCCTGATGCCTGAGGCTGCTTGGCCTCTGTCTGTCAAAAACAGTGAAAATACTTCCCTGGACTAAATGAGAGGACTACAAAGGAAGAAATGTTTTTTATATGCAAAACTCAGAGACTATTCATTATTTCTAGAAATAAAAGTTCTTGGGGAAATTAGTCTAGACTCCTGTATTACAACATTCCATAGTGAATGTTACTAACTCTACCCTCCTCATAAAAAGTCCTTGTTTGATTTCATAATTCACATACTCAATATAAAATTAATTAATTTTTTTTTTTATATATAAGTAGAAAACTGAGTTGAAAAAGAAGTTGAATCATTTCTTTCTACCATAGCATATTTGTATTCCTCTGGTTGGAACAATGTCTTAATGTAGCTTTGCCCAGTACACAGACCGAAGTCAGTAAAGCTGGTCCTGAGCATGCTCCATTGCTAGAGTTATTCCGGGTTCAGCTACCCCTTGCTTCTCTGTGGGGCAACGGGCAGCAAAACACAGTTTCAAGTAGCCCTGAAAATGCACTTTTCTATCAAAAGGCAGAATGAGGAGGCAGTGGTCTCCTTCCTTCCCTCTTCCACCTTAGAAATGAATGGTGGCAAACTTGATCATTAAACCAACAACTTAAAAAAAAGCAGTTAAGTAGTTAATAAATAGAACATTGTCCAATAACAAAAAGAGAGACAATAAGCTGAGAGAGATGATTCTGGCTTGTAAGCAGATTTCTTCATTCCTTTCCCAGTCCATGCAGAGTATTCTTCAGTTTGATTTCACTTGGGAGATCTGTACAGAAGCTGATGGTATGATCTGCTCCGTTATACTTAAGGGGATACATATTTTTTAATATCATTTGTTTTATATATAATCTGAATTTTCCAGCTTGCATCTAGTAAATAGAAACTATAAATCAGTTCAGTTCTGATATTCTGAGTACACAGAATATTTTTTTCCTGTAGAGACCTGTTCTGTTAAAAATGAGTGTTAAGATTAATATGACACTAAACTGCATTGTGTTACTCTCTATGCTCTTGCAGCAAAATTAACAGTCTCTTCCTGCACTTGTATGCAGAAGAAACTTTCACTAAGCCTAACAAGAGATCTTCCCTATGTAAACACCACAGGTTTGTCCCTTCATCCATTCCTAACATTGGTGAATAAGAAGATTTAATCCAGAATCCTTTACCATTTGCAATCTGACGTGCTGGTTTCATGCTAGGGAGAGCTCAGGGTGAATTAATTTTCAACTGAATATGCCATTGAGGAACAGGATTTATTAATAACGTATTAATGCAGACAGAATCAAACTGAGCTCTGGTGCAAATCCTCTAGGATTCAAAGGAAATACACAACTGCATAGGGGGCACAGAGTCTGTGTATGGCTAGTTCCTGCCATCAGATCTGGATATATAGGCAATATTAAGTATTCTGTTTAACACTGTACACTTATATTCATTACCACTCATAATAATAAAAACTTCCTATTTTACAGTGCCATTTATTTACTGCCAAGCATCAGCCCAGGCAGAAGAACTCCCAGTTCACTCCTGTATATAATCTCAGGGTCTGTCATTCACATGTAGAAAACTCAGCTCTCTATTTAGCACAGTGTTGGTGAAAGATAGACATTTACAGGGCCCCTCTGCCCTTGAGCTGTTCCATTAGTGCATGGAAAGCACCTTGCAGCCTGTGACAAGCGCAGCAGATCGGCACTAAATCAAAAATCAGTGCCAGCCAGGGATCTAAGCCACCATGAAGGTCACAGCCATCAGCTGCATGCCATCTCAATCCAAACAAAACACGCTGGATACAGGGGGATTTTCACTACTCACAATAGGAGACAAACACATCATGTTAGTGTAATCCCCTGATAGCAGTGAAATGGGTAACTGACCTTTTAAATACTTCTGGGTATTTAATAAAACTTTGAAGATGGGGAAAAGAGGTGTTGGTAATTTTGGGTGTTTTTTTATAGTGTAATTGAAACGCTGGCTCTGTGCCACATCAACCCAAAATATTAACAAAGAATTTCTCTTCCTGTGCTGAGAAAGCTCATACATTTTAAAACCCTCATGAATTATTTCTCTATGTTCAATTTTACCTCTAAATAAATGCTCCCTGTTCAGAATATTTTTCTTTACTAAATGCTAAGAAATTTACCCAAGTATCTTTAAACATTTGATTAATCTCAAAGCTACTTAAGTGAAGATACAGTTGTGCTGAGTACCTTTCCTAACACTGCAACCCAAAGCAATGTCCAGAGTTGCATACTGTAACAACTGCACAAAGCTAAATAAGGGGAAAATGGAGGGATGGGAGATTAAGAGGTTTAAGTAAGGCAGTCAAGACAGTCTATTGCCTAAACTGAAAGGAGATGAAGGGAGATTGTACGGCAGCATCTGAACTGACCAAGCTGTGTGCCTTCTCTCCGCCAGGCTGCAGGAGGGGAACCAGGTGACTGACAGTGCTGCATACGAATCCCCACACTGGTACAGACATGTACAGCCTGATCTTCTCACTGGAGTCTGCACAAGAGGTGCTGGTGTCATACAGAGCTCTCCATCTATGCTCCACAGAAAGTGCCTCCAAAACGTGTTTCCGTCTACAGAAATTCCTGTTTCCATCCTCAGCATCAAGGGGACAGCGAAGGAAGAGGAACGATGGAGGTGAAAACAGAAATATTTCCTTTCCCTGTGACCACCAGTGATCAATCTCCCTGCTCAGATCTGTGGACCAGAGTTTGGGGTCTTCTGTCCTGCCATGAGAGCTTGACCATTGAGGTGGTGGGTTGGCTTGCAGTGGAAAGGATTCTGTTCCAGATCCCAAGATCTTCTGCAAGTTCTCCCTGGATTCACAGACAGCTTGGGGGAATTTTGGTGTTTGAGAGCTAAACCCCAGCATCACTCTACTGATTTAGCTCCTTCTCGTTGGACATATTTTGGAGTAAATTCCCTAAGCTAATTTCAGAGAAAAATGCCTTCCCTTTCCCAAGTTCCTTCCCTCAGCATTTGCTCAAAAGGAGTCCTTCCCATTCCATCAGGATTAACTATGTTCTCTGATGGACAGGGTCTTTATTTTCCTAGCTCTATAGTAACTTATGTTCTGCAGCTAAAAAGGAAAAAGCCACCTTGGCATACAAGGTCTATGGGAGGGCATGATGGTTTCCTTTCCCTCACAATCCTAAACTGCAAAATTCAAGTGCAACTGCATGAGAACAGAATGAACCGCCTTTGGAAATAAAATATTCAGAAGAGGGAAAGGAGACCTTCTTCCCCTTGGAGATCTCTACGTCCTGCTTTGGGAAGGACTATTTCTGTAGAAATGTAAAAAAATACAAAACAAACAATAAAGACTCTGAATGGGTAGTACAGAAATAAAATTTATGAAATCTACATGAACAGATCTATTGAAGTGTCGAAGCTTATTTTAGCTGTAGTATTTCAGCCTTTGACAGACTAACTGGCTACATCGTTAATAATCTAATTTCAGGAAGTTACAAAGCAATGCAATGGGTTAGGCTACAAGCTCACTGGTGCCCAGCAGAGGATACGTTTTCTTAAGAAAAGACTATGAGAAGCAGAGCACATATAGAAGTAATCCCTCCCATACTGTACTTCCATGTCTATGGGAATCACCATCAGCCAGATATCAAACTGTCATGTTTAAAAGCCACCAATGGACCTATCTTTCATGCGACTGCCTATTCCTTTCCTAAAACTACTACACAGTACTTTCCTAAATAAAAATGACATGCCATTTTTTTTGGGGAAATGAAGTCTTCTCTTAGAAGAGAATGTTTGTGAACACGAATGGCATGTTGTCATCACCACGCTGCTCTAAATGTTTATTTTGTTATTAAAAAAAAATGTGCATCCATGTACATGTGGCTGATCAATAGTTCATTTTACAGAGGTTATGTACATCTTACTTTTATGTCAATATTATATGTATTTTGATAGGAACGGTTGGACTCGATGATCCGGTGGGTCTCTTCCAACCTGGTTATTCTGTGATTCTGTGATTCTGTATTATCTGTATACTTGCACACAGAGACACGCAAAAGCTCTGCAGACTGTAGCAGGGTGTTCCAACTACCAGGGGCCAACGAAAGGCAGTGTATTTGAAAACCGGCTGCTGTGAGGCCTTTGCGAGCAGAAACACGGTGGAGTTTTTCCCCAGCCCGAGAAGTTCCCCGGCACCGCGGACAAACCCCAAAGGGCCGGGGAAGCGATCGCTGTGGGCGGCTGCCACCTGGTGGCATCAGGGACAGACCCGAAGAGGAGGAGGAGGCTCGGGTTCCTCGGGCAGGATTTTAATCCTTTCGGCTGAGACCCGGGGCCAGGATTTTGTCTTCACTGTGCCAGAGCTATAGGTAAACCCGTGTGCATCTCTGGAGGATATTATTTGATTTAAATTCTCCCTAAAGGCAGCTTCGTAGACTCTCAAGCGAGGAAGGCACTTGAAAAGGAGCCAGTGTGAAGTGTCCTTTCCTCTTTCCTTTTTCTTGTTAGTTAATAAACTTTTTGTATTCATCATTCATCAGGAGTCAGCCTGGGAGTGTGCTCTGTTTAAATGCTCTGGCTTTTCACTTAATGCATCCCATCTGTTTCTGAAATAAATTGCAATAATCCGTGTTTAATGTTAATCAATGTATTACTAAATATGCAAATTATATTAAAAGACGTGGTTTGAAAAAGCTTTCATTTGTAAATATGGTAGCTTAAAACAGGAAGCATATCTAAAAGCCATTTAGATACAGTAGCCTAACTCTAACAGTGTGGCTGATTTATAAAGCGGTTTGCAAGTTGATCTTTCTCCCACAAGGGGATATGTAAAACTGTTGCATATCAGATTTTGTTAACATCTGATGGGTTACTGCTAACAGTGTAAAAGCCTAATATTCACAACCATGTCTCTTATTTAAATTAAGGCAATCTTATTCCAGCTTTCTAATTTTTGTGCTCGTCCTAACATATGAATTTGCATGAAGAGTTTATGAATCACAGTGAAAGCAATTTGAACAAGCTTTTTAATCAGTGCTACATCTTAGTGCCTGATTTAGATAATTCATTGTTTAAGGGGCTCTTCTGGCCTTTTCTTCTCCTTTCTGAGAGGCCCAGTCTATCAAGCTAGCTGTCCCTGATGCTGTGGCCACGGCCTCCCCACGCCAGCACATCACTTGGAAGGAGGTCCCTATGCAGGGCTCTTGTGATGCTGCTCCCATTGTCAATGTGGTTACTTACCCCAGCTCAAAAGGACCCAACAGCATTGGTTGCACTGCTGTGTTAGACGTGCAGCAGAGGGTTGTTTGCGCTTGTTGACTTCCATGGGGCAGTGGTGTTGCATGCCATGGAAGAGCATGTGCACAAAGTTTACAGACAGGACTCAATACCTGCATCCAGCCCCAAAGCATTGAATGCAGGAAAGGGAACATTGGTGAGGAGCATTGGAGAGAAGATCCATCTGAGAAGATGAACATACTGAGATGTTCTGCAAACACAGATGCCTCTTTGTGGTCTTGGACCAAGGTCGGCCTCTGCCTCTCTTGTATCTTTTTTTCTTGTTTTCTTGCTCACACTCCTCCTACCCTCACTGGACAGATTGCTTGATGAAATCATCACTTCTCCATGGTGGAGCAGCCTTACCGGGAAGCCCTGCGTACCACAGGCAAGGGCAGGTAGGAGAGGGAGCTGTGACTACGGCAACAGTTGTTCATGATAAAGCATGGGGGAATTGCTTATCTCCATGGCTAAAGCTTACTGTGCAAGAGCAACCACTGCAAGTACCACCCTTCCCTAAAGATGGAAACTGTCTTTTGCTATTTTTGTAGATTTCCTTCAGCTGGCTGCAGCTGCTCAGTTTGACAACACATTTTTTTCTTTCCCCTTCCTATGTTACAGAAAATCCTTGACATTTCAGGATATAAGTCAACACCTAGACACACTTTTTGAAAGGCAGATTAGCCTTTACCTTGAGGGATGTTCAAGTTGTAATTGCATATAGGGACGATTCTGATTTGCTTTTCTCTCTCCCTCTCTCTTTTTTTTTTTTCAATTTTTGCAGCTTCCTACGAAACAGCTGGTGAAATTTACTGAGATATTCCAGAGTAAAAGAATAAGGAGACCAATTAATCATAAACTCATCTGTGCTTGATGGAGATGTCTTGAGCTCTCACATATTTGCTGTCACTTCCACACCCTTTGGAAATGTAGGCACCATTTTGTATTAATTTAGGACTAAGGGGTAGCAAATCTGGGACTGTTTTGACTGGACCTCTTTCAAATGAGCTTTTGATGATACACTATTAAATGTTTCATGGCTTTGCTACAGTTTTCATGTGAAATTGAGCACACCTGACTCAGTAGTTAAGTTTTGGTAACTCTTTAGATGTTCTGAAACTCAGACCTCATCCTACTCATGTATGTGAACAAACCTCTTAGGATCCAAAAGTGTGAGCAAGGTTAGCATAAGCTCTGTGACCCCAAACTACTGATTTCTATGTGGCTGTGTTTGTGACACCACTGCTACAGCTCAATAGCCCTGTAACACCACATATCAGGCAGAGAGGGAGAGAGTGCTACTAATCTACTGTCGTGCATTTGCATTCAAACATACAGAAACAATCCTGGTTTTGCCCTGTGAGCTTAATAAAAGTATTTGGGGAAATGGAAAGCTGAGAAGTAAATAAAAACTCCTGCTTTCTCATGGAGAAGGAACAAGGGGGACATCTATACAAATAACATACGAACCTGTTAAAGAAACACCTGGATTTTAAGGCTGAGGGCTGTACTTCCCCACATGGCTTGGAGCTTTGAGGAAAGGGTAAACTGCTGAACCAGCTGTGATTTCCCTGTTGATTCCTTGTGTGTTGCACTTAAGGGATTGATAGCACATGTCTAGGCACTCTAAGTGGTATCCTGGGCAGGGTGACATCCCTCCTGTCCCTCTTGGTGGGCAGAAGCCAGGTTTGAACTTCTCCCAGGAAGGACTTTTCACTGCCACAACTCCATAAGCTGAATGCCCACTTCTGGGTCTGAAGTAGCACCTTGGTTTGACTTCTTCACAAAGTAGTGCTATTCCTTCACATCACGAAGCCTGGGGTTTGCCCTCAGCACTCTGGGGATTTCAGTGATGGCACTATGTTTGGTGACTGAGATTGCCCTCAAGGCATTTTTTTTTAATCTCATCTAATCAAATAAAAGAAAGTTGAAGTAACAAGCAGGTCTGGAATAAAGATCCCTATTCATAGAGGATTTATTGACAGTACCTTTGAAAGTACTGTTTAATATGCAAGGTAAACAAATTAAAAATCCCAGCTTGTGGTCCAAGGGCATTCACAAATTAGAAATGACCCTCCGCCTGCCCTAAGAGTGCTGATGATGTGAAAGCTGTGAGGAGCTGACGCCTCTTGGGAGGAGAGAGTGGGTCAGAGGGGCTTTTGTTGAATGTACCAATCTGTTTGGCTTTGACAGGCTCTTTGTCTAACTTGGGAGATGACAAGAGGAGCTGAGCCGTCTGGCAAAGGTAGGGATGTCTGTCTGCACAAAGCCACAAGTTTATGTATTCGTCATTTTGTATTCACTTAACTGCTGGTACCTCTTGACTGCCTGCCACCAGAGAAAACACTCCCCATTGCCTGCAGCTACAGGGAGAGAAGAGCAGCAACCTGAGTCAGTATCAAAAAGGGTGACAAAAGAAGAGTCTTAAATCAGAAATCTGGTAACTCTGTTTTGCTTCACAGCTGCTTTCATCACAATGGTTGTGCCTAACCCAGAGCTGAGAAAACAAACAAACAAAAAATCACACAGTGAACTGTGTGTCTACATCTCACTTAAAGTCTGTCATGATGAGTGGAGTGGTGGCAGCATTGGTATGAACTGCAGCAGTGTATTGGTGAGGTCTGAAGGCTGAGCTGTGTGTCTTGGTGCTGCCAAGGAAAACACACAGGAGCCAGTCATCTCTCCAACACACTCTGATACTTGACATGCAAACTACACTGCTGCTCAGAAAAGGTTATCCTGTCCTCTTTATTTGCCCAGCTGGGCTGTTTTAGGAGCTATGCAAATCCAGTGAAGATTCTTACACCTTGCTCAAGAAGGCAAAGCTCTGTCCTTTGGGATATATTCATGACTTTCCTTGACTGTGTAAAGAATTTGTGTAAAGTCCTAGCTCCACTGAAATAAAAAAAATAGCTGCACCGTCAACTTCAGACAATGCTAAGATGAATATCCACATGCTTATCCAGCTAGTTATCTATGGAAATACAGGTGGATATCTAGGAAGCGCAGGAGGGTACCCTGCCACTAGTCGGTTGCTGTATGAACAAAGAAGAATTTCCCTCATAATTTCCCTTTGTTTTTCTTGAATTCTCGTTTGGATCCAGAACTAATTCAACTAAGATACCACATGGATGCAACTGCTGCTACAACAAAAAAAAAAAAGAGATGGTGCTTCCAAACCCATATTCACAAAGCAGTGCTTGCAGAAATCGCAATGAACAGAATTGCTCAACAATCAAGTGTGATTTTAGAAGCTGCTGCTGGGGAAGGCCTGTCTGGCAATGCAGCAAGTTTGCTGGACAGTGGCAGGGCTGCTTCAGCTGCTTTGGAAGCCTGCACATTCCTGATTTTTTGTTATACATTCAGAACCCACTGGTGATGCATTTTCCAGAAGCACTGAACAGTAACAGCTGCAGACAACTCTCCTTTGGTGGACAGTGCTCAACACTTCTGAAATTGGATCTAAAGCCTGGCAACCCAAATCAAAGCACATGAAAATATATTCACTTAAGATGGAAGCTACTGAGCTTTGTTCTGGAAAGGTCCACTAGTACCTAAAGTCTTGGTAGTTTTCAAAGGAAACATGTTTCACTGCTGAACAAGCCTCTAGTAGAGAAGAGCAAGAGATTGATCACTGACAATTTCCATTTTTAAGGTCTTAACCTAGTGAGTCTTTGCCAGTTCTCTCTTGCCTCCACCCTTTCCCTAGGCCATACCCAGGACATTTCTCTTGAACCTGCTAGTCAAAGCACCTGCTTTGGATCTGCTCAAGAGCACCACTCCTTCTCCATAAGATTTGAAGGGTCTCAGAGAGGGGGAGAGGAGCTATATATGGGCCTGATATTTCTCAATTCCCTGACAATAAGTAACAGGAGCTGTGGCTAGTCCCTGGGCAGGAATATCTGTCCTCTAATGCATTCAGTCAGGCTGAGGCTGTCTATTTGGCGGCTCTTTGTAAAGAAGCAGTTCAAGTCTGTGAACATCAATAATTGAGGTTTTTTGTATCTTCAGCTGCATGCTGCATAACAAAATCCTAAAATAATCTGACTCAGAACAGAAGCAACAAACAAGTGTTTCCTGACAGTTTTAGTCTAAGTACCATCATCTGAACTCAGTTACATTTTATCCTGTCTGTGAGTTCCCACAGATGTAACAGGAACCATATTTTCTCCTGGTGAATTCATGATATGTTCTACAACAGTAGCTGATCGTTGGTTTTCAGAAACTCGTGCTCAGCTGAGATATGAGCTTTAATCTTTGTCAACTGGGCTTAGCAGCCCTTAGACTCTACATTTTGTTCATCTATGAAAGAGAGGTAACTTTTTACTTACGTGAATTTCCTCAAGTACAATTACCTCACAAGATTTCTGATGTCTGGTGGACCCTGTCCTGAGTCCTCATCTAACTGAAGATGAGTAGTGAGATAAAGTAAGATTGTGCCACAGGGCTCATGCTCTCACAAGTCTGTGGACAAAAAAGTTATGCAAGCTCACAGCATTATATGGGAAAGAAGTGAGAAAGGAGAGCCCAGCTAAGGTGGAGAGCAAGAATGTACGTGGGAAAGAACAAAAAAAAAAATTCCAAGTACAGGAAATTACATAGAGGTTGAGTACAGAGAAGTACCTAGTTGCTCACTTTGCTGACTTGACTAGGAATGAATTAATTAGCTACTGAGATCTAGCAGAAAAAGATGCACCATGATCCTTAATGGCTTCATGCTATAGCCATACGTTTCAAGATGGTGGAGTAAACCAAACTCTAGAATAGCTTGATCATGCGGGTGCCAGATCTGTCACATAAGATCCCTACATGGAGAGCTGTTGCCTTTAAGAAGACCTGCTGCAGTCTGCATGGAAGCTTGCCATAGAAATGGTTGGGTGAAGTTTTCTGGTCTGTGTTGCATGGAAGATGAGAGTTACAGGAAAGAACAACCTCAGGCTTAAAAGTTATTTCCAAGAGCTGGACTTTTGTAGGAAGAATACCTTTGGGTAAAGAAGAGGAAATGTTTAGAAAGGACTGAAAACCTATTAAAATGTCCTTCAAGTCAGGACATGATGAAGACCAATGCACTCCTCAAGAAAGCAGTATTGAAAACAGAGGTAACCTGGTGCAGTGGTGGCATCAACACAGCCTGTCTATTCTAAGAGGAAAGCAAGAGAGGAGGACTAAAATCCTGAGGATCCCTCTTGAGACAGGAGAACTGATTCTCCTGAAATTCCAAAATAAATCTCCTGAAATGCAGAAGTGCTTTTACACTGGCATTGTTCTTTTGACCAAGGGTCCTGGTCCCATCAGTCACCCATCTTAACTGCCCTCTCTTTGCCATTCTGCTCACGAAGAGAACATGTAAAAGAACAATCTCTTGGGAGTCATCTCTGCACTAAGCAGAAGATTGAAGCTCTCACCTAACTTCTCTTGCAACACAAATGCAGCACCTGCCTTTACTTGCTCTGGAAAACAACCAAGGCAAATTTTATACTGGAGGAGCAAGAAAAGCCAGTACAGCGACAGGAGAAATGACACAGCTGGTTAGCTGGCACCCAAATACACTATGCTACACCATCCAGGCATTTCTGCCACAAAATTAGCCTTCAGAGCAACAGTTTTAAGCTTCCAGCTGTACATAGTACAAGAATTTATGAGTTCAAGGCCAAAGAAAATGGGGCCCTCTCCTGACTTAACCTTACTCACTACATCAACGGGGAATTTGTATGAAAAAGGCGCGAAGGATGTGGCCTAATACTACTGTCTTTTTGTGGCATTTCAGTAGTTTCATATGGAGAAAGGAATCAGAATTAGAAAACCATTTTATTTAACGACATACTAAGAATTAATACAGTAATATTTTTTAACCACAGTACATGTAGAAAAGAACTGTTCCCTAGCTAATTTTCTAAATCATTATGGCTCATCAATTATAATTTTTGTTTGAACTTATTATGTAAAGTTGAATGACATTTTATTTTAAACTATGCAGACTGAAATGTGAAAAAAAAAACCCTCAGTATACGGTGCTCATGTAACCAACGCTCCATTGTATTTCTTAACTGGAGTGCTGGACTTTATAGTCAGACTCTCATATCACCTTTTGTAACTAAGCCTTTGCTTCTTCAGATATTTATTTGCTTGCTTCCCTGTACCTTGACTAGAATGAATGAATGAAATAATGAAATATTTTCAGGGATTTGGTTTTTATCTGTTTTTCTGAGCAGGAAGATTTCTCTTGAATAACAGAAAGGGTACGCCAATGAAAGCCAGTTACCAGCACGGGGCCCACATTTCACTTGAGCAATGCACTTAAACACAAACTTGCCTTTTAATATTTTGGTGAGCCAATTCAAACAGTGCCTGTTGGAAACATGATGGAAAGATTTTGACAGATTAGACAAGCAAACAGTAACATTTCCTCATTACCCTCTCCCCCAGTTCAGAGAGTGGAATAAAGTATACACGTCTTTTAATCCCATCCAATTGTACAGCTGAAGTGGGTAGCTAGTGGCCTTGTGCTAGCCTAGTGCAAGTGCACTGAGACTGGAGCATAGACAGGGATTTCTCAGAAGAATCATTATGTCTGCCCCTACAGGCCCTTTCCAAAGGATGCCCGTGTATACGTGCACAGTCAGTTTGGGTATTTCCCCTCCCTTTTGATCAAAAATCCTTCTCATTTCCCTGCTGCCTTCTAGTAAGTGTCTCTGTGATGCACTAGGGAGAGCTGTTCTTCCCTTTCCATTGTGTTTGGTTGAGCTGAATTTCTGGTGTCACTTGGTTTTATCAGCACTGGGGGTTACAGTGACTGCTCCTGGTTTACATATGGGTGTGAATTAACCTTTTCTGACTGGGTTAACAGAGTTGTACATAACACAGTCGCACATAACACAGTGAGTAAGGTCTTGCTAGCATCCTGTGCATTGGTCTTTGTAAATCGACATCTGTCCTAGAAGTATCTCACCATTGTGGTTGCATAGATTACCTGCACAGTTACGTCACAGTGCCAATGTATTTCTATTGCTCGGAACTGAGTGTCACCCAGGGAGAATTAAACAATTGATAGTAGAGTACATTCAAGAATTTCTTTGGCAAGGGCCCCCATGACACCAAGAAGTGACTCATTCTCACATTGTGGTGACTTAATGTGCTGTAGGTATTGAAGGCTTCTGCTATAGCCACCGAAGTATTCACTAGAGCTAAGGTGGTGACGCATTTTCCATTTTGGACCTCTGTTACATACATGAAACTTTGCTGTGATCATCTGTCAGCCTATATGCTTCCTCTCAAGAGGAATCTTTTGGGATGTCTCAACTATTTCTCAATCAAGGAAGACAGGAATACTCTGTGACCATCCTTGCCTTACAGTAATGAGGACAGGCTATTAAAATTACATATCATACACTTAACCATAATGATACTTAGAAATACCACTAGAAAACACAGGATGAAAAAATGTGATCAACAAGTAGGAAGATATCTAAACAGAAATATATCGGTTGCACAGTAGAAAACAGACTAAAACAGACTAAAAAGGGTTATTCATAAGTCTTTATGCACAAATATACACAGCTCTGTTTCAAAATCTGCTTAAATTCAAAGCAGTTCTTCATTTGTTCGGTCCAAAGCCCAGTGATACCACCTGCAACTGACCAGTATGAACTACAGCTTACTCCTCAAAAATAGAGTGAAATGACTTTTCAGATGTGCTGTTAAGAGTTTTATGGCTGAAACACAACAGGAAAGAAAATTTGAACTGTAAACTTTCCCTCTGTGTCTTCTGGCTACCCACAGTTTTACGCTGCTGCAGCAATTTGAGTTTTGTTGCTTTAAGAAGTGTGATTAATCATACTCTGACTTACTCTCTACTCATAAAGTACACTCTGAAACATATCCAGAGCACTGTGTAGGTATGTTTTTTTTATTTATGATCTATTAAATACCAATGTATCTTAAGCAGTAATTTAAATTAGTTGTGTTTGCTTTACTAAATATGACTACTATGTCTTTGTACTACTGTATTCCACCAGAATTCTATAGATTGACAAAGATCCCATTCGTCTGAGTGCTGCACAAATACAAACTAAATCAGTCTCCCATTCAAAAAGTCTATTATCCAAATACAAACAAAGAGATTGCAAGGAGATGCAGATAGGTCCCCCCACAGTGCACGTGATTAGGTGACAATTTCAGTCAGTGCCATGAGGACAACTTGCAGCACATCAGCCCAGTGGTTTCTAGAGAAGTTGTGGGTTTTGTTGCAAAGGTATGTTGGAAGAAGTGATCTGTGGGTGGTGGAGCAGTGAGGGTTTTTTTGTGGACACTCCTCTCAAACATTTAATCAGTGTGGGAGAAAGCATATAGGCATTTACCAACAAAGTTATGACTGGGCATGTGATGGCTGAAAGGAAAAAGACCCTACAGAAGTGACACTAGCCCCCAGCTTTTGAACCATGAAGCTGATGGGGAGAGAAATACTTCAGCAGGGAGCAGCCCAGATAAGGATCTACCTGGGACAATTGAATTTACACTTTTCTGATAAAGTATTTGAAATGTAACTGATTTTACCATAACCGTGATCTTTAAAATTTGAATGGTATTTTTTATTGAATAGTTGTTGCAGGGCATCATCATCTTATGGACTTTAATATCTGGAGTATTGTATAATTTACATTATTCCATTCTCAGATTTCAAGCTGGCTTTGAGACTACTGCATTTGAATTACCAAAATGTATACAAATTGTAAAGTGAAAAAAAAAAAAAAAAGGATCAGAGCACGGTGATAAAGTCTTTGTTCAAATCTACCATGAGAGGGAGGAACATTTCTTTTTAAACAAAAGAATCAGATTCATTCCTTATGAAAACAAATGATTTAGAAAAACAAGGTTAGAATGCCACCTGGGGGCTTATATTGCCATCACACTCCATTTAGTATCAGAGCTGCTTGTGATTTGTAATGTCAGATTAAAAAAAAGTTCACTCCATTTTCTTCATGAAGTACAGTTAGACTTTTTGGGACACTGCTTCTTTTCACAAATGTATGTAAACTAAACACAAGATACACAAAAATAAGCATATTTACTCACAATATGCAGTAGAAAACTCTAAATTTCATCAGCCGTATGACAGAGAACGCCACAGACCTTCACGGAAGCAGAAAAGTGATCATTCAAGCACAAAACCCCCTGTGCAATGCAGCAAATCAAAGCATTAAAAATGGAAATAACAGACCATATTTCTAATCTGTTGAATTAGTATAAAAGTAAGCCCTTCCTTTACTTTAACTTAGGAGATTGCAAACCCAGGGTGGCAAAAATGAGAATTGACCTGAACCTTTGCCAAAAATTACAACTAAAACCAAATTCCTGCCATCAGAAACTTGGGCAACCTCTCCCTTCTATTAGTATTCATCTGCTCTTCTGATGAGCTTTTGTGATTCAGACCAGATAGGAGAACTTGACACGCATTTTGCACACTTAGATGTTAAATCTAAAGCTAAGGGGAGAGAGTTAACCCCATTTCCTTGAGAATTTTACTGAGTCGTCATTTAGCTGACTCCATCTCAGTTCATATGATGAGCTGCATTGCAGTCATAAGACCCAAAACCCCTCAGACTCTTGCTGCTGGGTCCTTACATTGAGCGAGCTGCTCCAGGGCCAGACTTGGGAACGTGGCTGCCCTATTCCACGCTCTTTTTGTAAAGGTGAAACATGAAGGACGTCTCTCTCTAGGGGCAGAGTTATTGTATATTTTCCTATATCTTGGATAACCTGAGCAAGAGAAGAAAAAAGGCAGCATGTAAAGGGGATCCCATATAACTGGACAACACATGAGTTTCTAATGTAGCCTCAAGGGTAGCTGAAACCATTGACTGGCAGGGGTAACAAAGCCTTTTCATGCAGTCCCCAAAGTCTGGTATTTGCATTTATGAATCTGATTCCTTGCACTCCTTTGGTGCATGGGCAACCCCAGCAGCTCTTTACAGAAGCAACCAATCCCTTCATCAGTGGGGAAACATTTTTGCTCTGATACAAAACTGTGACTGGTGCTACAAAAACCCTCTCGGTATATATACCATCAAGTACCACCTGTGGTTGAAGCCCTGTTCCCTACCAAGCTCCTTGTGGAGTTTAGATCCAGGCTTACCTAAATGAAGTTAATATCCCAGGCTTAGCACAACCAGGACTCAGGTGAGGAGGGGAAATTCAATGTGTTTGGGTGGCATTGCTGGCTGATCTTTCACCTTCCCTCCTAAACCTCTATATGCTGATGTTTAAGTGTGAGAAGTGGTGATGTGACAAAATGCATCGAATCCCCCAGGTTGCCCTGGTCTACCACAGAGACCTTGAGCTGGTGAAAGCCACAGAATCTGTTTTTTTTCTTAGCACTTTTAATCACCTTTGGTCACTAAGGGAGCTGGTTAGGCAGAGTGGCTTCAAGCACCAGAACCATGCAAGTGACACTTACCTGTTTTATCCCCCATCACTGAGGACCACTTTGTAGCTCTAAGAGGGCCCAGAGGTTGAAAGGGATAACTTGTCTGCAGGAATAATGGACATCTGAGCATTTGTATCACTCACCTGACCTGGGAAATGCAAGGTCAGCCACTTCCTAAGGGAGTGGATTTAACTGCCATTGAATATACAGAACATCAGAGTGGAATTTTAAGGCATATATGCCCGTTATGGAGGAGTATAATAGATGTTGCCCACTGAAATATCATCTGCTGGCTAGACTACTCTGCTTTCAATTATTTTTTTTTCTTTTTTTAATATATAATGTGGTTTGGACTATATTTCATCCTGGCAGAGTATGAAATCCTTCCAGGCACTTTTCAAATTATGTGTTTGTTAGACATAAGGGAAAATACTGTCTAGATTAGGCATGGATTTTGAAATTGATACACAACTATCTATATCTCATATGCATATAGCCCGATCCAGAGAAGTCATCTTTAAAATAACATATTCTAGTACCTCCTTTGTAAAAATCTCTCCAAGTAACTCTTAAAATAAGACTGATTGCAAGCTGAAAATGCAATGTATGACTGTGACACAAGTGACAGCATTTGGAGGAGAGTTACAAACCCCGTGATACTGCTGCACAGTACTTTCACTATATGAAGTTCATAGGAACACTAATATTATCACAGAGTAATCAGCTGACTGTAAAGTCACCATTTCTGAAGGCTCAGAATTTTTAGAGATTTATGTTAGTGTATTGGGTTGATATAACAACAGAAGCCATGCAAGAGGTACACAATTAATGTGACACATTAGAAATGCCAGTTAAGAGAGCAAGAGAGAACCCAGTGACGGTTTCCATGCCTAATCACTACAGCAGAGGCCAGAATCTCATCGGGGTGAGTTAAAACAGAAGCTGCTGTGCTAGAAGCTGGAAAAAAAAGGCATCCCTCTGTTCAGCTACAAAGGCCTAGGAACAAGAAATGCCAAACTTGTAGAAGAGGCTCTCCTTTTGCAAATGTAATCATAACATGTGCTGCAAATTTCCTGCAGTGACAGCTATCCTCAAACTGACCCATCATTTCCATATTGTTTAAGAGCCTTATCACAACCCTTTGGCAATTGCCAATGGTTGATAGCAACCAGCTTGCAGAATACACTGGATCTCAGCCTAGCAAGTGGAACACTGTGGTCAATAGTGCTCTTTATCTAGACATCATGACAAACATAGCCCCTGTACAAACTATGTTGGAAAACAGAGAAGTTGTTCTGCTTCCAGGAAGTATACAACACATTAGATGTTTGGATTAACAACTTTTTTTTTTAAGATTGCAAGTAGGATTTTAAAAAACCAAGAAGTAAACAGAAATTCACACAGCATACAAAAGGAGACAAACAGAAGATGGAGTAAAAAGGCTGGAAGCAGACTGTGTTTTTAGCTTAAAGAAAGAATTCAAAGATGCTCTGAAGCAGAGTTCTGAAGTCAGGGTTAATTAATGAGACAAAAGGCACTCTCCTGAAGTCCACCTCTGGAGGTTTGACCTTGGCTGGATGCCCGGTGCTAGGTGCCTACAAGCCGTCCTATCACTCCCCCTCCTCAACTGGACATGGGGCAGAAAACATTTCAGAGTGCCTATGGGTCAAGATAAGGACACACAGGTCACTCACCAACTACTGTCATGAGCAAAACAAACTTTGCTTGGGGAAATTAGTTTGATTCACTACTAATTAAATCAGAGTAGGGTAAGAGAAATAAACCCCAAATCTTAAAACACCTACCACCTCTCCCTTCTTCCCGGGCTCAGCTTTGCTTCTGATTTCTCTGCCTCCTCCCCACAAGTGGCTCAGGGGCTGGGGAATGGGGATTGCAGTCAGTTCATCGCAGGTTGTCTCTGCCACTCCTTCTTCTTCAGGGTGAGGCCTTCTCACACTCTTCCTTTGCTCCAGTGTGGGGCCCCTCACACAGGACACAAGTCTTCACAAACTTCTCCAACGTGGTTCCTTCCCACAGGCTATAGTATATATAGTCTTTCATAAATTGTCTCAGCACAGGTCCCTTTCACAGGGTCACAAGTCTGGCCAGAAAACCTGCTACTGTGTAGACTCCTTTCCCTCCACAAGTCTACATGTCCTGCTGGGAGCCTTTTCCAGTGAGGGCTCTCCATGGGGTCACAGCATCCAGCGTGGGGTCCTCCATGGGCTGTGGGTGGGTATCTGCTCCACTGTTAACTTCTGTGGGCTGCAGGAGGACAGCTTGCCTTCTCTATGGTCTTCACTATGGGCTGCAGGGAAATCTCTGCTCTGGTACGTGGAACACCTCCTCCTCCTTCTTCACTGACTTTCATGTCTGCAGAGTTGTTTCTCTCTCATATTCTCACTCCTCTTTGCAGCTGCCGATTGCTGTTGTACAGCAGTTCTTCTTCCCCCTTCTTTACTATGTTACGACAGAGGTGCTACCAACCATAGCTGATGGGCTCGGGCTTGGCCAGTGCTGCGTCCATCTTGGAGCCTGCTGGCATTTGCTCTGTGAGACATGTAGGAAGCTTCTGGCTGCTCATCACAGAAACCACCCCTGTAAACACTCCGCTACCAAATTGTTGCCTATGCACCATCAGAGCCATGCAAGGCTTCATGTTCACCATACAGGAACCCGGTGCATTTCTAGCTCCTGTTTCAAAGAACGCATCCCAGCATGGTCTTTACAAAGACAGATGCTGCCATGACGACTAAAGATCTATGTTTATCTACCAGGACACTGTTTGGCATTGTACTGCATTGCATTTTTTCTGTCCTGTCTCTCCCAGGACAACTGTGAATACAGCGGCATAAGTCAAAACAAGGAGGTTACGGCAGGAAAGGAGAGGTAAAGTCAAGCAGCGTATTTTCCTCCCTGCGTTGAAGAAGAGATAAGGTCCTTACTCATCTTGCTAACCTGAGCACGCAGCATACCATGTCCCTGCAACTGGTGTAGTAAGTGCTGTCCTTTCTCTTTTTAAGTTTTGGAGGCATCACTATGGATGCTGTATTTGGGGATTACAGGTAATACAACTGTAACTAGTGTTATGCAGTGCAGTCTTTCTTTCCAACATAGAAAATGCAACAAAATGACTCAACAGTTGCTAGTTTAGAGAATGTATAAAGTTATTTAGGGAATATCAGATTGGTGATAACAAAATATTACCACGGAAACCCTGGCAGATGTAGCTGTATGCACAAAGTAATCCCACTAGCTGCGCCCTTAGTCTGCAGGAACTGCATCTCTGAGCTGGGAATCTAGCGCAGCCAAACTGGAATGGAAAAGCAGGAGAATGCTAATGTAGAAGTAAACGTCTCCTGCTTTAAAACTGGTTTATGGCTGCCAACTTTAGTTTGCTCAGAAGTTGGAAAGAATTCACAGGAATTCACAGAAATTCACAAATAGCAATGCTCAGGTTGTATGTCACCAATACTTGGCAAACTGATGTCACTGCAGCGGTGTTTCCTCCTAGGCCTAGGATGCATCCCACACACAGGCCAGTTACTACTGGAAGTTCAGGTTTTAGCAAACCAGCATTATCCCCTGCCGTAGGTATTAGGGAAATCTCAGGTATGCCTTATGATCCTGTGTAGTACTGATGACCTGAAACAACACTGGGTGAAAAGGCATCAAGACAAGTGAGATGTGTATATTCAAGTGTACAGAATACACAGATGTACATGGCTGCTGGACTTGTTTATACACATAGTGGGTTTCTTTTATACCTGCATCTGCTCAAGAATGGGCTTTGTGAGGCCTTTTAGACTGAGTTTTGTGATCTTATTCCACGTGCTCCTAAAACTGAAAAACACTGCCAGGATCATTGTGTTAAGGACAGAAG
Source organism: Phaenicophaeus curvirostris (assembly GCF_032191515.1). Classification (NCBI taxonomy): domain Eukaryota; kingdom Metazoa; phylum Chordata; class Aves; order Cuculiformes; family Cuculidae; genus Phaenicophaeus; species Phaenicophaeus curvirostris. The sequence continues at coordinate 51,036,364 of NC_091431.1, read as the reverse complement.
GGTAGCAGGACTATGAACTACATGAGGTTTTTGTATAGCCTGATGGTGCAGCTGATACCAAAAATACTGGCAAATAAGCTCTCTAAGACTCATTTTGTAATTTTAGAAAGCAATCACGCTTTTAATGCAGGTCTAGGCAACACGGAGTTACCTTCATCAATCATCTGCAATGAGACAAGACGTGATTACAGAATATATTTCCCACTTACTTGCATATGTACAAATTTTCCCAGAAATCTTATGCATATTCCATTACTTTCCAAGGTCTAATTTTAAGGTTATTACGAGCTTCACAACAGTCAAAACTCTTGCTAGTTTTGTGCTTTGAAGCCAGCTCTTTGCCTGAGCTTGTATTTGGGATAACGAGAGGCTGCAAACCAAGGTGACTACAGAAGACACATCGGTTCCCCACGGATCACACTGCATCCAAGATGTTATCATCTCTAAAGAATGCACAAGGTCTGGAAAGAACAGTTTGAAAGAACAGTGGGACATTCTGTCTGACTTCCAAAAATATCCAATTACTTAGGTGAAAATTTACTTAAGCTTAAATAAAATATAACACATTTCTGGTTTTGTAACTACTTTTATCACAGCCTCGTTTGTCTTTCTTGCTCCGTCCCAACAAGATTGCAGGCCTAAAGGAGGTTCCGTGAAGGAGAACTGCACCAGTCGAAGCCGAGTGAAATCTGTTTTAAACAGAAAACTTTGATGGTCGTTTAACTTCGGGAGGAAGATAAAACGGCCACAAGTGGTCATAACTGTTCTTTTGCCGCAGCATAAAATTTGAAGGCGGCGAGTGAAAAGCTAAGCGAAGAGCTGCGGGACAGAAACACGCGAGGTAGAACCACACCGCCCTGACTCTCCCCACCGCCCTCGGATGTCGCGCACTCGGCGATCGACCGCTCGGGCCGCCGCCGGTCCCGCCCCCTGGAGGGCCCGCTCGGCGCTCGATTGAGAAGGGCTGTCCCTGCGGGCGGGGAGGCGCGATGCTGCGGTGGCTGATCGGCGGCGGGCGGGAGCCGCAGGGCCTGGCGGAGGTACCGGGGTCGGGGTTAGCCCTGAGGAGGGGAGGCTGAGGGGAGACCCCATTGCCCTCTACAACTACCTGAAAGGAGGTTGTGGAGAGGAGGGTGCTGGCCTCTTGTCCCAAGTGACAGGGGACAGGACAAGAGGGAACGGCCTCAAGCTCCGCCAGGGGTGGTTTAGGCTGGACATTAGGAAAAACATTTTCACAAAAAGGGTCATTGGACACTGGAACAGGCTGCCCAGGGAGGTGGCTGAGTCACCTTCTCTGGAGGTGTTTAAAAGCCAGGTAGACGAGGTGCTCAGGGATACAGTTTAGTAGCAGATAGGAATGGCTGGACACGATGATCTAAGAGGTCTTTCCAACCTAGTGATTCTATGATTCTGTGACCAGGCAGTGCCGACCCCTCAGCCCCGGGCAGGGACTGAGCTGTGCTGTCTCCTTGATAAAAGCTATCTATTTCTATTACAAAAACTTGGATATTTTGAGTCAAGCTAAAGTTTCATCTAAGTAATTATTATTATTTTTTTTAGAATGTCCCTCTGACAGCGTGTGTTCTTTCAGACAGTTTTTCCAGACACTGCTTGGAGATGACAATGTCTTGACTCAAGTCTGATCCATGCTGAGCAGATGTGTTTTCTCCTGTGATCACCTCTGTTTGCGGCTTCTCCCACCCTCAAAGGCAAGGTCAGGCAGGGCTGGCTCCAAAGCTCCAAATCAGCAACAGTTTTGACTGTTGCGAAGCTCATAATAACATCAAAATTAATCCTTGAGAAGTACTGGAATATGCATAACTTTGCTGGCAACACTACACACCCACCTGTGGGTGAGAAATGCCCCTGTCCCAACTCCTGTCTGGCAGCATGGGATCGATGGAGATTGCTCCCAGCCTTGGTAAAGGGTGCTTGCTTCTAAAACTCCAAAACCAGTGTATTTACCTGCATTTTCAGTATCACCCTCAGCCCGAGGGCAGGGAGCGCTGTCCCTCCAGCCTGGGTCCACCGGTGGGGCAGGGGTGCCCGTTGGGACAGCCACCCTCAGGCAGCATGTTACTGGTGGGGACCGGGGGTGCCTTGGAGCGCTGTGAGGAGTGGGGGTCTGTGCAGGGGTCTTCCCCTCGGGATGGGTCTGTTGTCCCATGTTGGCATGTCTGGGCCCTTTGCTGGGCTCTCCAGAGCAAGGGCCCTTCAGGGCTATCTCAACCTGTGAGACTTTATGTCTGTGAGAAGGGTTACAGACTTCACTCAAGAGAAAGAGGAGTAAAAAGACACAAAAGCAGCAAAATGCCCAAGCTGAGCTGGGCTGTCTAGAGGGCCTTCAGGGCTAGCCTGCAGCCTGTGAGACTATGTCTGTTAGAGGTGTTGCAACCTTCATGGAAGAGAAAGAGAAGAGGGTTATAAAAAGCACAAAAGCAAGCAGCAAAACCCCCAAGCTGAGCTTGACCTGGAGCTGAAGGTCTTGGCAGCCATCCCTGTCAGAATCATCCTGGCATCCTCCATCCTGCTCAGCATGTCCTGGATGAGTGAAGTTTCTGTTGTATAGCTTGTAAGCATATGGAGTCCTGCTCTTGGGACTCACTTGTTGATAATGTAAAGTGTAGGCAGTAATGTATTATTTAGGTGGCCTACTTGTAGTTTGTAGTACTTTCCTAGCGTTTCTTCTCAGTTTCTAATCCATAAATAAACTGGACCTAAGTAGTGCATTCAATGCTGGTGTCCTTCCGGATAGCTTACTTGGAAAAAGCGTTTACTTGATTTGAGGAAGAGGTTATTTGGATTTTCTTGTCCATAAAACTCTGCTGAAGTTGTCAGTCTGGTCTTAATGAGAGTCAATTAACATTATTACTGGGTTCCTTACACTTGGTGCTTCTGTAATCTAGACAAATGTGAGGAAGTAAGTATTTTTCAGCTGTTGAGGAAGCCATGGCAGTATTGTGGTTGATTTCAAGTGCCAGTAGGTGGTGCAAATTTGGGCCTCTACCAGTTTGGAATGATGGTATCTAGGAATGCCTCTGACCTTTGACATCCGTGTCAAAATGTTGGTTGTATTGCAGTCAGCAGGTTTGTGTGCAGTTCTTTTAAAAACAAAGATGGGAAATACGCACCAGCTTTCTAAGGTGTTAAAGAAAAAACCACACTTGTGTGTCCCTCCCTGAAGTTTAAACTCTGACTATAGCTTAGCTACACTGTAATTTAATAAAGCATGAGCATGAGTCAAGATGTGGTCCAGTTCTTCCAGTCTGCCATGTGTACCTTGGTTAAACATGATCTGCAGGGCTTTTGTTTGCATTGCATTTAAAAGTGGGATTTTTGGAGAGAATTCACCAAAAACATGGATACAAATGTATATAGATACTTATGTATGTGTCACGGAGTATGATGAATTCGCTTATATGGACCATGATGCTACTGAAGTCAAATGCTCCTGTTACCAGAGCCATCCTGCTAAAGACATAAACCATGGCCATCAATTGAAGAGATTCAGTAGCTTAAATGTAAATGACTTTCAATTCCTTAGTGAAAAAAAGAAATTGGTAAGAAGAAATTTTCATTTAATGAATTTAGAAGAGCTTTGCCAGAGGCTTTCTCTGTTCACCCAGTGCAATGTTGCTCTAATGACACGTGGCCTTTTTGTGACTGGCAGAAGACACAGCACACGAAACGAACACCAGTAAGTCCAGAGCCCGCACACTGCTATGGGCTTCCTTATTTATTGAGAGTACAGAGAGAATTAGTGGTTATAAAAATAATATTTAGATTAAACAACTTGACATAAAGTAGGAAAAAAAAAAGTTTGGGGACTAACCCTTGTCAAAATTTCTTACTCAGTTTTTCCACAGAGGAGCAAAATGATCACCATTATTCAGCAAACCAGTGGTAGCAATGGGAACAAAAGTCCTGCAGATCGTTTAACGAAGTTACAGGTGGCAGAATGGAAGAACTGGACCGCATCTTGACTCATGCTCAGACTTTGACAACAAAATAACAAGTTTTCACCCAATACTGTCATACAAGCTATGCTCTCTTCAGATGTTCATTAATATTTGCCACTGTTGGGTTATGCATGCATCCTTTCTCTGAAGAAAGCTATTTTTGATACAAACTATTAATTGAACTCTCTTGTAGCAATGCCAAGTTTTTAGAAGATAAAGCTAGATGCTGATGCTAATGGAATCCATTCCCTTTCAATATTCACAGACATTTTTAGATTTAAGAAGAAATAAGACTAGATATGTTGTTCAAAAGAAGTTATGCTGTCTTGTACTGGATAGGAAGCAAGAGCAGAATATAGAATTAAGATGTTAATGTTACAAATTCTGACTTTTTCAAAGGGGTGTTACAATTGTGTTGTGAATGTATGTTTCTTTTAGTAAATAAAACCGGAAATATATTCTGGCAATATATTACTGATAATGCCATCTAGTGATGCTGAGATTTGCTTAGGATTTTTTGAACTCTAATTTTTTTTAAGGAGTGTTTTGATTAGCTTTTGACAGCTGAACTCCAAGTTTCTGCATTTGTCCGACTTTTCTCTGTAATTGTGCAGATTCTACTTGCATTATTTTAAATAGGAAGTGCTATTCTCACATAATTGCATAAAATGAGGAACAGTTGCTTCATGAAATGCATCAGATAGCACAAAACCAAGATAAAATCACAAGAACTGGCATTTTGACAACCTCTTCATTTTAAAAATAAGCACAGGTTTCTTTCCCTATTTATTAACTTTGTCATTCTTAACTTCTAAGGAGTAGTGTCATAGTACCAATACAGAAGTAATAGAAAGTAATTTATTATTCCTGCAAGAAAATGTTGGCATTTCTGAGGCTAACGTGTTTGTCTATCACTTAGGATTACCTCTTCTATATGCTGCATGTTGTACAGGGTTCAGTAATTGCTGTTTGGCAGTGTGGGTTCTGTTGAAGTCCTCAAAGAACAGGCAATCCTGGAAGTAAGGTGATATTAGCTGTGGTGTAAAATAAATCTTGAAGGAGAAGAGTGCCATCACTGAGTTACTATTGAGCCATTTAGAGTTGTTTTTTTTCCTAATAATGTCTAATACCAATTTGTTCCAGAATGTGGAACCTTACATACAAAGGAAGTTGTCTTGTATGGAAACAAACAGATGACTAAGATTAGCAGAACTATTGTGCCTTGAAACTGCAGTCCTATACAATATTTTGTTGACCCTGCCTGGTGATGAGCTTGCTCTGAGTGATTGATTGTTCTTTTAATTAATAGTCTTGTTGGGGGGTAATTGCAGATGCTGTTCTATAAAATGATTAATCATTCTCTGTTGTATTACTTTAAGAGATTTGCTTTGGTATTTTGTGAGTAGAGTCCCAGTGGATGATTTATGTATTATGTAGCAGAACAGCATTTATTCTGATTTATTTTAAGTATGTTGTCCTTATATAGGATTTTAAAATTGAATGGTAGATGAAAGACATGAGAGGTTCACAGACCTCTTGGAAGAGGTATAATTTAATGAAAAAATGAATGTGTGGTGAATTGACTCATGAAGTTGTCTCCACATGACAGCTTAGGACTAGGCTGGGTTTTTGTCTTGCTGTATCAGTCATTAAAGCAGCGCAAAATGTTTTTGTTAAACAGGAAAATGCTGTATTATGATTTAAAATACTTGTCACAGAAGGATATTATTTACTTGAAATAAAAAGAAATTATCTTTTGTAATGACTTGCATTAAGGTAAAATGATATTTCAGAAACTTAATTTTATTACTTCAAATATAATTAAACATTCATACGAGTCACATTGTTAGACATTACAGAAAACTGAAAAAAATAATTATATCAGTACAAAATAACTTTCATTTCTTTTTTATGATTTTTAGAAATCATCTGTACAGACAATTGGTGAAGAACAAATACAGAATCCTTACACAGAGCTCCTTGTGTTGAAAGGTCATCAAGATATCGTACGATTTCTAGTGCAAATAGATGATTTCAGGTATGAAATAACATTTCAAATTGTTTCACAGCATCCTTGGCCATACTTCATAGAATATTTATGAAAATATAGTAATATTTTTAATCCTCCCTTTTTATTTTTGATGAGGGAGAACAGGAAAGGCCTGGAGTTAAAAAAAGGCCTCCCTTTTCTTGGTATGTTACTACATCTTTTGGCTTCTGTTGTAAGTTATACTTCCATGAGAAAATAATGGTAATGTAATTATGTTTCTTGCTACAAATTAATTTATTTGAAAGAAGTGCCTTTAGCTAATCCAGCTATTCTTTTTCAGGCTGTTGCTCTGTTTAATATTCCTTTCTGTACATGCATACACATGCTTTCTCTCAGGCCAGTGTGTAGTAGCGTCTGCTAGTGTTCTGAGTGGATGCATATGCTTCATGTTTTTTATTTGAAGATAGCTGTTATTTCACATTTTGGTTCTACAAAAAGCTGTATGGACTCTGACAGATTCAGAACAGCAGTTGTACATGACATTCCCAGCAATACTCAACACTGCTGTTTCTTTCTTTCCAATCTTCTGCTTAATTCACTAGAGCTTCAGTTAATGCAGCTTTTTTCTCAGTGTCTCAATTTTTCACCACTTTATTCAGAATTACTACTTAGTAAACCTCAACATATGCCTACTCTGTACCTTATCTATCTCCTTCAAATAGATCTGGCTCAATCTTGCTGTATTTCTTCTTTGAAACCTGACAGTTCCTATGTTGCTCTCTTCCAATCTTTAGTTTTTTGCACGTTTTTATATATTCCCTGACAGCCTTTATCTGTTCTGTTCTTAATTTCTCATAGCTAGGTCTAACGTTATTGTGAAATCTGAGGATGGTGTTATCTGAGAAGTTCAAAACTGGTTGTGAAGCAGAGACTAGTTCACTGCATTTACCTTTGTCACCTTGGAATTGTGACTGAAAGGAGGAACTATGATAGTTCTACATTATGACCCGGCTTCCATCCTAATTTTGTCTAAATTAGCTTTGCATGTTCTCTAATGTAAATTAATCCAGCAAGAGGGAAAATATTTATCTGCTTTAAAAGTAAAGTTGTGAAGCATTTGGTCAATAATAAGTGTAGTGACTCTTGGCTGATGTGGAGAATTAACTAGAAAACCTTTAGAACTGAGAATGTAAGTAATAGACGAGTTTCTGTGTTAAGGGCCTGCAGCAGTTTTTGTTTTGATGGATTAGGCACAGAAGGGGATTTCTAATGTTCATCAATACGCTACACAAAGTTAACAGAAGTAATAGTTTGGCTTGTATCTTGCAGTATACAGCAGATGTTTTGTGAAGGAAGGTTCTCCTTTCCCATGCACAGCAATCAGGCAGGTGGTCTTGTCCAAATTTGGAATGCCTGAAGAATCTTATTCCATTCCTCAGAGTACTTTTTTCTGAAAGCGCATACTCAATAAAAGTAATTTGTCCTTATAGAAATATCAGAGTATTCTTAGATTTCAGGCACTATCTGATGCAAAGAAAGCTTTTACTGTTTTGGGCTTCATTGTATGTAGCAGGTAAATTATTAAAGCTAAACCAATGATGATCAGTGTAAAACTAAAGCCTGGATAGCCACATTGAAGATAGGTTATTAAGTAGCATACGGATAAGAAGTTAAGTTATATAGCTGGTTAGTATTCTCAGAGTTTGAGGAGTTTAACAGAGTCGCTTCACTGGACAGTAATTCTAAGGTTTTATTTATCAAGAATATGATAGTTTCTGGATTGTTAAACAGCTGATAATATTTTTCACTTCATTCTTTTCAATAAAATTAGTATTGTTACTCAGCTTCTGAACTGTTTTTATTTAGTTTCTGCAGCTATTCAATTGTGTGCATTTTGTCAACTGTTGTAAGCCAAGTTTCACGCTTCAGGTCTTTAGATAATATCATCTTATTGAGAATTTTGCAGAAGGATTTTCTTGTTTTCTCAGTGGCTCAGCTAAAACCAGTGAGTGGAAAATTTTCTCAGATTGGTTTTTGAAGATACTAAATAAATCCTGTAAAAATGTAACAGAAAGCTGGGGTTTTTTTCTCACTTTTCTCTTGTGTTTCTTGAACATGAAGTGAGGGTCATATTGATTGGAAGATCCCTAAAGAAGGCTAAGCCTCAGCAAGAGTGTTCCAAAAAATGGGCTGAGATAAAATGACATGTAATACTCTAGCATTTGACACATTAAACTAAAAAGAGTTCATAACGCATTTTAAGAATAACCGTTTTTGTTGCTCATTTGACCAATACTTGCTCCTTCAGGAAGCAGACGAGTTTATACCTGATGGCAATCATGACTGGAAAAGAACCAGGTGACCCGTGAATCCCCACCTTGGTGAACAGAATGTAGCTGTAGGATAACTGACTATAATATACCTTTATATTTAAACAGAAATCCTGTTTAGAAGATGAGGAAAATACACGACAGTAGCCTATTGAACTTCCATGTTAGTGAATTACACTCAGGTCTCCTTTCAGACACCAGTTTTTGTCCCAGAATTTTGTTCAAATGGCACACAGTTCCACTGTTACTGAAGAAAGGAATTGGAATTTAAAGGGTTATTGCTGAATTGTAAGAGTTTGTTGTTTTAAATTCTTGATGTGACAAAACAAAGCGTATTTATAATAATGAAAGATATGAAGAAAATGTAGTTTACATTATTTTTTATAATATTTTTTTTTTAACCATAATAGAATAAAACAGGAGGTTATGTGGAAGAAAGAGGGGTAATCCCCCTATTGCTTTATACCTGAAAACTTACTCTGTTTCAAGTTTCACAAACATCATAACTTGGAAGAGGCTGGAAGGAAGGGCATGTGTGTAGCTAATGAAACCTTTCACAGCTGGTAACAATAAATCAAATGTGGTGTAGCCTCTCCATTACATTTTTGCACATAGTAGAAATTTTAGTTCTCTAAATATTAACTCTTTAACACTTGGTGAAGGCTGAAAAAAGAAGCAAACATTTAGAAGGCAGGTACATTTGCAAGTAATAACTGAAAACAGTTTTCTGTGAAAGATCTTGCTTCTGTTCTAGGCTTTCTCAGCCCATGATATGTTTCCACTGGGATAATAGGGATGTGTGCTTTAGCTACAGTGTAGCTGTGGTGGTGATAAGGTGCAAATATGGATAGCTAGTTAGATACTGTAGCCTAGGGAAAAAGACTGAATTTAGATCAGACTTTGTTAATGTGGGATTAATATGCTAATATGAACCTATTTTTTCATGATATAATTTGCCTTCTTGCTGGATTTTATCCAAAGTCAAGTTTAGCAACTCAAATGCACTCCCCTTACCAGTTCTTTTAAGCCAGAGTTTAAAATATCATTATAAGTACCTGGGGTCTTCTAGTCCTGGGAAGAACTCAGGTGAGTGTTTTTTAAGTTGTTAGATGTCTTACAGTCAGTTGGCTCTGGCTAATCATATTTGGTTTTAGAGTTCACTTTTATTTGGTGTACAAGATCTCATATTTTTAAACAATAGGAGCATTAATTCTATAATGTGGGATTCTATTTATAATAGTATGTATTGGAATTCTTAAGTTTGTTCTTACATGAAGTATATGTTGATAAACACCTATTTAAATATACTGACTACACTTTATAAACTATAATTGAGATTTACAAATATGTGTTTGTTCTTTAAAGCTGGACTCTGTTATGTCTTGTAAACACTTTTCTTGTGTAACTATTTACTGCTTTTCCATTGCATTGTGTTATATCAAAGTTTTCACAGCTTGCTTTTTTTTTTTTTTTTTCAGGTTTGCATCTGCCGGAGATGATGGAATCATATTCCTGTGGAATGCTCAGGTTAGCTCATTATTTTGGGGAGTAGCTTGTCTGCTGTGGAGAGGGTAGAAGTTGGGGAGAGGAGTTAGAAATGTCTAGTAGTGAAAAAGCAGAATAAATAAGAATTACTGCGGAGCTGCTGTTAGAAAATGTAAAAGTAGAGGGAGTCTGTCAAGCCTTAGTTCACAAAGGAGAGCTAGAGACATAAAGGTTACGTAAACACAAGAGAACAAGTTTTAAAACTTGGAATGTTTTGAGAAGACATAGTGATTTTAGAGAGATTTGAGATCAAATGATGATGTGGAAGGCAGAAGTGTATATGAACTTGTGGCTTTAATTCTTATTTCAGTATTTACTGTAAACACTGAAATGTTGACTAGTAACTCAACAAATATGTAGCAATGTCCCAATCCTGCCAAGATTTTTATATATTTTTTTTAAGTTCATTTCAGTGGCTCTATTAGAAGTCTCTATTTGTAGTATAACTGATTGGACTAAATGGAGAACTAGCAGAAAACTTTATTGGGAAGGCATCAAAGTCAGTGGAAATTAAACATTTCATGCAGAGCAAAAACGAGTCGTTACTTGCTTGTGCTAAAAATCTTTTAACTTTTGAAAACCTTTCTAAGACATGAAATTTATCATGGGAATAGTACTCTGTAAGTGTGATACCCACTGTTCTGCTGTTCTGCTCTGTGTCTCTGTATCACTGACAAAATTGTAGAGAAGGAATGAGCGTTTGACCCTTGTTAATGAGGACTAGTATACTAGTTAGATTGTTCAACAGGAAGTCTAAAAGAGAGACATGCTGTGCTGTCTAAACTGTGTCAAACATACAAATTAAGGAAGAAAGACTGTAAACATTTTTGAACTTTCTGAAAAATTTATATGTGACATTTATGATGGTGTAATCATGAGATGTGGAAAGGGGAACTTGAAATGTTTCCTCTTTTTGAGCAGTTTGAATTAGTGCTTTGTAGTTGCTGAAGGTCTTTGTATACTTCCATAATTTGGAAAAAGAAATTGTCTTTGAGCATTCAAAACCCCGTGTGTGAGTATATACACTCAATGTTCTGAGCAGACTGTGGATGTAAAACTCATTTAAATAGCCTGCTTAGGAACAGAGTTCCATTTTCTACTTCTGTAGGATGTTTGTTATGTTTTTGTTATCACAAATATTTTGTAGTTTTTAAATAAAAAATTAACCCGCAAGTGTAAAGAATTTACATTTATAACTACCCTGTGTTTTAATTGCATGATTGAAATGCCAGTATGGTTCTGCATGTTTGTTTGTAGGATTTTGCTATCTAACAAAACAGAGCAGAAGTAGCTGCAGTTAGCTAGACCACCTTTGGAAGCTATAGATAATGTACACACTCAATAAAGCTGCCAGGAAACTGGCAGTACTGTGTTTGATGTAAGTAAAGGTCAGGTTTTTCTAAACATTAAAATAAAAAAAAACTTTTTCAAGGCAGGGTTAGTCGACAAAATCTGAGTTACTGTAGTATCCATTAAAAAAGGTGAATGGCCAATATTGGCAAAAAATGAAATTAGTTTAATACCGATCTTAGTTTTAACAGTCTTTTAGAGGATTTTTTACTATTAGATTAGTTTTTATTATGTAGTACTCCTTTACATTTATTCTTAATGTTATTTAATTCTGAGTGAGATCTTGAGTAGAATTGAAGGCAGTAAGAAGTAAATCCATAAATTACTTTAGAAAGGGAGATATTAGACTATTAGAGATACTTGCTTTCAAAAGTCATTTGGTACCTATGTCATGTGCTACAGTAGGCATTTTCCAAATTTTACTCTTAAATTTTCCGTGGTTTTATTTTTCAGACTGGAGAAAAACTTTTTGAACTTCATGGACACACACACAAAATTACAGCTATAGCACCATTTTCTTCATCAGATGCATGTGAATTAAAAAACCATTTGATTTTATCAGCTTCAGCTGATAGAACAGTTATTGTATCCTTAGATCTGGAGAGGATTCAAATTTCTGTGGACTTTTTGTTGTGTTTTTTTATTTTTAGAGGCAGCATTGAGAAGCTGCAAGTTGTTTAAATTTAATGGCTGATAACCTCCAGTAGGTGTAACTGTATTGTTATTAGATTTTCCTAGTTATTGCTCACCTCACAATTAGATGCGATCTTTACTACAAAAATGAATGCATAGCAGACCTTTATTAGTATGTATTTTTGGGCAAATATTGAAAATACAGTTGGGGTTTAGAAGACTGAGTCTCTGCATACCTGTTTCTCAATCTGTCATTTAGTTACAAACACAGCAGTTACATTTATAATATACAAAACTTCTAGTTTCCTTAATGAATAAAGTCAGGTTTGGGACTGCAGTACTGGCAGACAGGTTCAGAAAGTGTCTTGTTTCCATTCTACTGTAAAGGTAAGCTGAGGCAACCCTAAGGTATGTTGGTTGTTTTGTTTAATATGGGCAAGTGTCTTAAAATGAACAACAGTGTTTGGTTTAAGAACAGGTGTATATTGAGTGAGTAAGTAGTGGCCACAATTGTTAATTTGTTTTTGGAACTGTTTTCTTTTTGAAAGGATATAGAACAAAGTTAATTTTATGGCTTGTTTTTTTTACTGTGTTGGAAAGGGCAACCTACAGTTAAAGATGTTCTTGAATCTTAATAATAGAAAAAAATCACTGAAAAAACAGTTTTTGGATCTTTGGTGGGAAATTGTAATATAAATATGTAATTAAATCTGTATTCCTCAGGGAAGTGACACCTCAATACTGTATTTCATAGCACTTACAGCTTTATCTAGCTAAAGCTCACCATAATTGAAAAATTCCCTGTAGAACTTTTGGAGGGGACATATATCTGACTTTTTGTTCTGCAGTGTTTGACAGTTCTTCAAAGACTGGATGTATGGTTGTCTGGAGGGAGTGATCTATGTGTTTGGAACCGAAAATTAGATCTCTTGTGTAAGACTAGTCATCTTACTGATGCAGGTAAAAATGTAAATGACTCATTATGGCTGTTGAAGTGAAAGTAAAATGGATCTCTGTAATGATGCAAAACCAACTTGGCAAATTCTCTTTAATTCTAACGATAATATTATGTATTGGAGCCTCTCTCTATTTTTTTAAATGTCAGACTTAATCGTTACTACAGAGTTAAGGCTGCTTTTAATCTCCTGTGCTGTGTGTATTTTAGAATATGTCAAATCTCAGTAACTATACATCAGCTTGGACTTACAGGGCTAGACCTTGAATGCTGATTTATGAATGTTTGCTGTAATGTGGACCAGATCCTTAGGCTGGCTTTCTCTGTTAAAGAGTGAGGGTTTTATTATTGCTAAGTAGAGCTTTGTAGTAGTAGAGCAGTAAAGAGTTCCTTTTATTATTAAAAGTGAGTACTGTTGATGTAGAAAGTGCAGATTTTGCTAGAAATACAATAAAGGTAAATCAGATCTCAACGTCAATCACACTTTCCTATTAACCAGCTTATATATAATCTGGCCACATGAAGAAAATTGTTGCATGTTATTGTGATATGTTACAAAGATACCTACAAAGCCATAAATTCATTTCAAAGTTGGAACCAATATTTTCCTTAGTTTTGTCACAGAATGGAGTAGTGGTAGGCAAATCCTTCTGAGTCTTTGAGGATATTAATACTGGTTTGGGTTGAATATAATATATCATGCCAAATACCAGCTGGAAGTGGTGCTGTAGTGCTTAGCCTGAGGTGTAGCCTGAAGTGCTGTTGAAACTTTTATACAAAGGGTCAATGGAATGTGCACTATGGGCCTTCTCTTACCCCTAATCTCTTGCTTTCTTTGTGAGGAGAACTACAGATTGCTTATTCCTTGAGGAATTTTCCCTTAATGGTGTGGCAGCACCAACTGGAGAAATTCTGTGCAGGATGAAGGCAGAATAAGAGCAAGCTGAACATTTTCTTGTGCCCTACTCTTCTTCAGGTTGCTCTGCACTTTATTTTTGGTGTCATGCATACTGTGGTAGTACCACTACCTAAAAACTTTGGTAGAGCATATGTTTAGAGTCTCAATAATGACCACAGTTTTTCATGTTGTCCAGCATTAGGACATAGACATCTTCACTGTATTTAAAATAAAAAGATTGTTGATTCCCAACTTCATCTTAAGTTTGAAATTCAGAATTTTGCAGGGTTCTGGGCTAAAACTCCTGACTCCACCTCCATCTGAGGCAATCTGTTCCCTTCCAGTGCCGTTTAACTTTTACTCCAGGCAACATGCTTTTATTTTGATAGTAGCTTATAGGTGGAAGAGAGATTGCAAAGAAATTTGTGAATAAGGAATTAACAGTTTGCTGTGTTTTTTTGTGGCCAATGAATATCTTTATCTTCCACATCTCCCGTATTTTTTCAAAGGTATCAGTGCTTTGGCTGAATTGCCTAAAAATTGTGTGGCAGCAGCTGTTGGCAAAGAGCTAGGTAAGTATGTTGCATTTCTGTTAAATGTCCATGTTCCTCTACAACAGCTGCTCATCAGAGGTATGTGCAAAGAGCACGCTGCTGGGATTGTATAGGAAAAGTAAATGATACCAAAGTGTGATTAACAACGTTACTTCTTTTTTCCTTATTTGACAAAGAGGCAGACAGTGCTAATATCATTCAGGAATTTTGCTGAGATCTGCATGACTAAACTTTTCTTATTCTTTGTTATTGTTATTGCTGTTGTCGCCCACTTTCCAGATCTAATTGAGGTGATCTGCCTGGAGAAGGTCTGGAATTCACCGTTTGAGCTGTCAGATACTAGGCTTCTCTAGAGCCTCCTTATCGCAAGATCAGTAGCATGAGATACTGCCAATCTCATTGTACTGTCCAAAGCTATAAGGAGACAATGTGTTGGCTTATGTTGCCCACTTGAAGACAGGGCTTTCTGTGTATACAAACTGTAAATCATCAGCTGGCTGTCAGTGGAGAGTCTTTGAAATGAGAGTGTTCTATACAATTACTGAAATTTCTAAGTATGGAAGAAAATCCAGGAGAAAAAGCAGAGCACTGAATCAGTAAACCAGCAGACTTCACTCGGTATGGTTAAACACATAGATGAACAAGAGCAATCTGATGCTCTGAGCAAGGAATCGGGAGCAAATTAAAAATTGTCTTCTTGTGTTTAGACATTGGTTTACAATGTAAACTTCCATCTGAACTTCCCACAGTTCTTCTGAGTGCCCTTCAGATATCCTAAAAGAAATTCCAAGACTGCGTAAGATAAAGTCTTAATTCCTGAAGATTTTGATTGCCATATTGCAGAGAGAGAATATTAATTCATTTTGAATAATAATTCTCAGTCAGATGTTTTGCCTTAATTATCCCTAAAGTTATCCAATACTGTTCACTTCTGCTTTCTGGAACTTGTGATGTTGACTGATTCTCTGAATTGCAGAGTTATTGGGCTGCCATATTTTATCCTATAGTTGCTGTAGTAACGTTTTAATAATAACACTGAAATAATTTATTCCCTGTTGTTTTCGGTGTTTTGGTGTTATGAGTGGTCGTAAGTGGCTTTACACATCTTTCACTGTCTCATTTACAATATATTTTAATTTGTGTCTTTCTGAAAATTACATGTTTTATTTAAGCATAGTTGCATTTTATTCTGCATGGTAAAGCTTATTTAGACAATTTCTCTCTCTGTTTTGAAGTAATTTTTAGACTGATTGCTTCAAACAACGGGTCCGAAGGCTGGAATGTCCTTGAAGTAAAACGCCTTATTGACCATCAGGATAACATTTTGTCATTAGTCAGTGTCAATGGTAAGAGTTGTTTTATAATGTTACTTTGTTTGTTAGTTACTAGTGGAATATTTCAACTCTCAAGTTTTTATTTGGACCAAACTTTTAACTGGAGTGAAACTTCATAACCAGAAGATACACCTTCCTGTGTATCTGCAAATACAGTGAAACGTGAAAATATAATGGCTTTATTTATGATTAATAGTGAAGTGAAACCAGGCAGGTTGCAGTGTAGAAAAGGCTCAAAAGAGGCAACATCACTAATGGGAATACAACTCTGGGTCTTCTTCCTTTTGGGAATGTTTAAAATCCTATTCTTTCTTGTTCCTTCTTGTTCTTAAAATGGAATATACAGTGCCACATTGTTTGCAGTTGTAGTCACAAGGTGAGTGAAAGTTCTGAGTGTGCAGATGTGGGCCTGCATATAGGGTCATTATTTAGAAGCTCTGGAATATCTCTGCTGCAATACTGAACTGTTACCTGAAATTATGTGTACCCCAGGTACCAACTGATTCTACTTTGTTCTTCCCTGTCTTTTTGTTATGGAGCGCACATAGAGCCCAGGACCAGTTATTCCTGGTGTGATAGAGCATATGTTTGCCCTTTGGGCTTTTTTGTGTCAATGTGGTTGACACAAAGGGGCTGTGGTACAGAGGTAACAAGAAACTAGAAAGAAGAAAACTTTGATTCTATGGTAGTTTTTTCTTCACTTTCCTGTTGTTATTATTTTCTCCCTATTGATTATGAAGGGGAAACAATAATGGACTTAAAAAGATAATATGCTACTTGTGTTAAGTATTATTGAATCAGTTCCTTTGTGTGTGTGATTGACAAGTTCCTGAATGGCTACTTCTGTCTTGCCATTAACACATCCATTTAATTTGTGATTCAGTATTGCTGTTTATGACAAACACATACTTTGCTGTGCCTGAGGAGAGCTAATACACCTGCTTGTCCGAGGAATAGAAGGGTTTACTATGTAGGCAACAAATGATCTTCAAATAATTGCACACACCTCTCGTGGTGTTCCTTGCCTTTTCTCTGCTATACTGTGCATTGTTACCAGTGAATATTCTCCTTCCTAGTTTTAATTTTACAAGAGGGAGCTTGTCTCCTTTTGCTCATCTAAGCTATGCTAGGTAACCAAATGAGTACTTGCTCAAGGGGAGGGTATTTTGTCCATTTAGTTACATACTGCACAATCTACACACTTGAAAATAGGTGCTCTTAAATTTCTGTGTGAAATGGATTTTTTTGTATCGTATGATTTCTATGTGTGGGTTTTTTTTTTCCTTTCTTCTCTAGACTCTACTTTTGTGACGGGTTCTTATGTGGGTGAATTAATAGTTTGGGATGCACTTGACTGGACAAAACAGGCATCTGAGTGCAACTTCTGGGACTCCTCTGTCCATCCAGATGCGCAGCCAGAAATTAAGTTAACCCAAAGCCCAAATGAAACTTCAGTGCAACACTTAACATCTGACGAGGAGGTAAAAAGCTTTAAACACAGTAAACTTCAAGTGAGCTAGCATGACCTTGCCACAGAAGGCCAAGTGTTTTGTATTTTCAATTTACTTCTTTCAATATGAGAGGCTTCTTTTAAATATGTACAGCTATTTTTATACAGTCAACAGTTTTTGTATAAATCTTGGTCATTGAGTTAACTGAAGATTATAATATGTTGATGGTATGGGAGCTAACAATGGACATTTTTTTTTTTACTGACGAAGATTTATTAGTTGTTTACAGTAGCATTAGAGAAAAATAAACAGGAGGAGTATGTTTTGATGGCATACATATTTTGTGTTCCATGATTCTAGAAATGCCGTTTCCAGTATAATGTGACTCTTGAACAGTTATAGCTGAGGGTACTATGGAAGTGAATTAAGGAATAGTTATATCTCTATGCTTAGTAGTAAAGAAATACTGCTGCTTTTGTTCGGATGGGCTATACTCAGTTGTACAGAGTACAAATACAGTTCCAAAACCCAATTGACTGCAATCATGCTTTGGAGATAATCCAAGAGTTCTTGCATACTTAGGCAGAACACAGTTGTTTAGGAAACACTAAAAATGCTCAAGTTGTTGTTTACTGTGGTGAAATGTTACCAACTGTTTGTGCCAAAGCAAAAGATGTTTCAGGTTTGGGGTACAGTGGGATTCTGTTTTGGGGCCTGTAGATTCATTGCTGGGGAATGATTAAGAAAGGAATTCCTGGAAATTCATTCAAAGAGATGATCTGTAACAGAATAAAAGCTATGGAAAAACCTGAATGTAGTGTGAAGGCCAAGTAGTCACCAGATGCACTTGTGTCTGAAAAGAGCATTCCTAGAACACTGGAGACAGAAACATTGGAACTTGTTGGGGGAAACAGATGCAGTTGTCTCTAAACGCAGGATCTCCAGTAGTTTTGCTGTGAGTGCCTAGTTCTAGAAAGAGCAAAAAGCCAATCCTGTTCAGCATAAGTTCTGTTATTTGGCTTCAGAACATTTTAACTCCCTGATTAAAAGCTACATGAGATGTGCTTTAAGATGGAAGGGAAAGAGTTTTGGGAAGTTCAGAAGTCATTAAAACACTGAATGTAGAGTCTAAGGCTGCTGTTTCTTCTGTTCATGGAACTGAACTGAACAAATTGCTGCAGAATTTTATTTATTGTGAGATTTTTTAAATGGTCGGAGAGCAGGTCATTCTAGCATTACATCCTGAAGCAGAAGGTGCTTTTTTTGGGCTGTGTAGATGGAAGTGGGTCTTTCAGGGAAAAGGTCCAGCATAACATCACTTAAACAAGGCCTGTTCAAAAGCTGAAATATGTACTGAATGAAGTGTTTTGCACTCCCTGGTTTGGTACCAAATATTTAGTGTGTGTATATACACACAATTGTATGTTTGTATAAGTCATGAGGATGTCCAGGTCTGATGATCATTAAGCTGTTAGTGGCTTCTTAGGGCTGTGATGGTCATGAGATGTAATCCAAGCACTTTTCTGAAGAAGAGCACTGAATGCAAAATGGCTCCAGATCTTTGCAATATTGCATAATACCTTTCTATGAAAGGGTTCTTTTTCTACACTCAATAGGGCCCAAATGCTTGGGGAAGACATTCTGCAGCTTCAGTGAAATTTAAAATAAAAAGACAAAGATGCAGGACAGCTTCCTGTATTTTCAGTCTCTCTTGATAAAACAAAAGTTTGCAAAAACACAGAACATTATTTTAGTGTAAGAACATAAATGTTTAATGCATATGTCTGTTGATTTATTGGCATCCTTGGTTTCTACTTAGACTGTAAGATACAAGATGAAAATGAAAAAACTGCTTAGAGGTAGGAGGATATCTCATTTCCAAAAAAAAAAGGTATTGTTTCTATAAACAACTGGCTGATTGTGTTGGTTTGGAATAAGACAGTAGTGTGAGGGCCGAAACAAGGTAGAGAGTGCAGGCTAGATGATGTCATAGGACTGCTGGAAATCTATTACACGCAGGGTGATCTTTCAGTGTCTGTTTCTGCAACTTGTTCCATTGAATTTTCTTCCCAGTGTGTGTTTGCTGCTGTTGGGAAAGGCATATACGTATATAATCTTCAAATGAAGCGTGTGATTGCCTGCCAGAGAACTGCTCACGACTCCTCTGTACTGCACATTGAGCAGCTTCCAAACAGGTACAAGTCATGGTACATATTGCTAGTGCAGTAAAGAAATGCAGAACTTGGAAGGGTGGCTAGAGACAGTCTGCAAAGCTATATCTAATTTCTAGGGCAGGTGCTTGATCTTTGGGTTGATCTGCTTTTATTAGATAGAGCTTGTTGATCTGATTTTTGAAAATTCAATGTGAAATAACTGTAATCCATTATGGTTGATGCACAGGCTCAGAGTACAATATCTTGGCTGTTTTCAAAATCCGACGTGATAAAATACTTTTGTCTACCTTGTGAAAGTATAGCTTAGTGGCATTTTACTTCTACAAACCAAAGGCCTATGGCCTATTATGTAAATATGTTTCACTAAGTATTCCATAGCAGTTGAAATGTTTTAAGGAAAAAAGATAAGTTCCAGCCTTTTTTCATTATTGCTGAATTTCTAACTGGAACTTATTTTGACAGCCAAGTTGGACAATTAGCTACACGTATGTAAACTAGTAGTTGTGGTGTTAGATCCTTTTATGCTCTTGTTCAATGGAATAAAAGTCTGTCAGAATATTAAAAATTAGAGCCTTGATCTTGTAAATGCATGTGCTGTTCTAAACACATAATGAAAAGGAGTTTATTTCCTTTTGTTCTTTTTCCATAAGAAAAATGTTCTTCCTTAACAAAAGTAAGCTGATGGAAGCCTGTTTGTGCAGCTGTGTTTGCAGAGTCTAGACTTGTTGTTTTTTGTTTTACAGTGGCATGCTCTGTCTTCTTTTTTTCCACTTATTTTCTAAGTCCAGTATAGTTTGCCCTGGTGGGGGTGCACCTTGTTTCTATGGAAGATTTTGATATCCTGCAATGTTTGAGAGTTCTAGTAAACTTGTGTAGAACCTAAGGCATTTGCTGTCTGTTTTATAGAAGCATTACAAGGTGACTTGTGCCTTTCACTATCCATGCTAGTGTTGCTTATCAACTGTTTCTACAGGCAGCTGATCTCCTGTTCAGAAGATGGCAGTGTGCGCATTTGGGAGCTCCGAGAAAAGCAGCAGCTGCCAGCTGAACCAGTTTCAACAGGTTTGCTAGTAGTGGGAAGTAAAAAGAACATTTAAAAAGTGATAATGGGAAACTCAGTATTCACTATACAGGAATACTGAGGCTTACAGTCTTAGTAAGAAGAGATAATGTCTTGTGGTCAACCAACTGATAGGGGGTATGGGAGAGAAACTGAAGAAGGCATGGGTGTACAAGCCCTCCAAGATTTGATATGGGAATTTAGAAGGTCCAACTGAATCAGTTCTGTGCCATACACTTATTTAGTGTTTAAAGTTGCATCAGCTGTTTTAACAAAAATTATGACCTGTACTGAACCTTGATCCTTTTCTCCTTATACTGATTGTGCTGGATCCTCTGTCGTGCAAGACTGAATAGTTGCAGGACCCTGTAAAGAAAATTAAAGAGAAGCTTATGGATGAGCAGCTGGCACAAAAAATAGTGTTTTCCAGATCACCTCCTTGAACTTCCTCCGTGAATGAACGTTGGGACTCATTTTGAGGCTGTACCAAATTTCACTTACGTACTACCTCTGGGCATCACAGTTCTCAGGGCTCGTTGCTAGTGTTGCAGGATGCGTTTTACCCAAGTGCAGGCATTGCCCGTGTATTGCTTTCTGCTCATTTGACTAGGCCAGCAGCTTCCCTGGGCAGTGGTGTTTGTGGTTTTGGACAGATGCTGTGGACTACATAATTATTGTTATGGACTGGGAACAGGAATGAAGTGTTACTTTCTTGTGTTACTTTTTTTTATTTGAGCTGTGAATAATTTTCTTGATGTATCTTATTGACCTGGCTGTTCACTTGTTGATGGTAATTTTTGCAAGTATCTTTTTTGCTGCCTGGGTTGATTCATAAGCCCCTTTCTAGGCATGTCTTCAGTATTGCTGGTGAGAGCTGGTCTACACAGTTCTGCTTCTTATCGTGACAAATGGTATTTGGTTTCACATTTGAAATCTGTAGCTCCTGTATTGGAGAAATTTGAAAGAAATCAAATGCAGTAGTTGAATTAGGTGAACTGCTGTTGATTTGCTTTATTTTTATTCTAAAGAAGTAGTTGTTCATCTCTCCAGTTATCTCACTTGCACCAAGGACTTGGACTAGCACACTTTGTGTTTTATGTGCTGATGGGGCTGAGGGAAGGGTCAGGATGAAAGTGTGAACTGCTTGTGTACAGAACCCACCTTTCTTACTACTCTCATTACTACTACACAGTTCTTGTGGAGGCTGCGGCATAGATCTCTGTTCTCTTGCTATCTAAATGGAACATGTGGAGTACTAACTATGCTCCGGTTTGACTGATAGCTTTAAATCTGAAGGAGGAATCTAGTGGGCATTGTGAAAAAAGGCAATTCAGCATCAGAAATTTGCTTGTTGTCTGCATGCCAGCATTCTAATGCATTAGTGCAGGACAAATAGGGGAGAGATTGGCACCTCATTTCTCTCCGTTTTGCACAAGTAACAGTTTAGGAGGACAGAGCAAAGGTAAATGTTACTGTCCTGCTTCTACCTTTGCTGTTAAGTTAGTCATTTAGGCAGTCCTTGGATTTGCTGCTAAATCTGTATATTATCTCATCCAAGTGAGATGTTTGTTAAATTGCAATTAGTAAGGACAAGAGACAAAGTGACTATGCTTCCTGTCCCCCTTAAGTTAATAATCCAGATCTAGAAATGCTGCACAGTACCGTGCTTCTGTCATTTTGCCATGCAGACTGTTCTGCTTTTAGAATTTAAGTGACTCCTGTAGTTCTCTCTTTGGCTAGAGGAAATAAATTGTGTTCGTGATTTTTGCCAAAATAGAAGGTTGTTTTTTGTTTTTCCACAGGGTTTTTCAATATGTGGGGATTTGGAAGGGCAAACAAGCAGGCAAACCAAGCTGCTAAGAAGATGCAGGAGAATACACCTATGTATTTCTTGGAGCTGCTTGGTGATTTGATAGGTCACTCATCAGCTGTGCAGGTAGGTCAGCTTTAGTAAGAACAAAAGGTGAATGTAGTTTCGGCAGTGTTTCTTAAAAAGTTCTAACTTTCAACTGTCCTATTCTGGAAGCTGGAAACACATTGACTGTGTGGTATGTTTAGTGCAGTATGAAAACAATAATACATACTGACTTGAATTTCTCAAACACTCACTGATGCCTGAGGATTGTGTGTACAGATATATACATAGACCCTACAGATAATCTAGTGAGGTATTTGGTTTCTTTATAGACTGTAAACAAAACAGCTGAGAACTGTGTGTTTGTTTCAGATTCCATCTTTGTAGTCTTAACAAGGGTTCATATAAAACAAAATCCATTCAGGAATTTTGTAGTCCTATGTGCTGTGAGTCTTAAGGAAGTCTTAATTTTAGATCAGGTACTATTCTGTGCTTCTGTCTGCCTAAGAAGGTATGTTTTTGTTTTAAATTGCGTTTTCCCACCCCACTTCTTTGTGCTTGACAAACCCATTAAAGCAACAAACCACTTTCTTACAATGGACTTTGGAGGAAGGGCATGTAGAGAGGAGTGGTATAGTTCTGAAGTAGTTGTGCTAATCCTCATGAGACTGGATTTCAGAACTGCTACTGCCAAAAGATGAAAGGTGATCCTTTCTGCTGCAGGGATTTCTGCAAGGCTTTCTGCCCTTCTCTACCATCTTTCTTTCTGAAAAACTGTTGAAAGAGGCCCTAATACTAGTATGGAAAGTTGATATCTAAAAAAAGAGGACATAGTGTGTAACTCAGCAAGAGGCAAAGAAGGTGAGAAGCATATGTTGGAGAAGGATGCTGCAGAGCCAAGGAATAACAGAGATTATGGTGAATGTGATCTCCTGCAATGTTTTAAACACTGAGCGGACTGCAGCAGTTGAAGCTAGAAATGTTGAGTGGTGATGAAATGTGATGGTCAAAGATGTGGGCTTGGCCAGTTATTTTTACTGGAAACACATAGCTAGTAAATGTATGTTTCCAGAGCAGGTAGGCTGAAGCACAGTCCTTGGCCTGAATGCTTCCCCTGGGCAAATCCCTTAAACAAGCTCAAGAGTCAGAACAGTGCAAGTGTGCCATAACGGCATCACGTAACCTGGTTCCATTGGTGTTGTGTTGAACTGTAATTAATGACTCATTGTAGGCAGCTTTGTGGAGGTCTCTGAAGTCAGGGATGACTACACAACTTGTCAGTTCCGTTGTTCTTGCAGAATCCCTCCACTGCTGCTGTACTTCTCTCCTGTGACGCAATCCTTGCTGGTTTGGCTTCCTCTGTATGACCAGGCAGAAGCTGATGTCTGTCACAGTTGTTTACTCTTTGATCCTTCCAAGCTTGGTGATGGTAGCCTGTGGTGCTGAGTGGGAAGGAGATAGTGTATGCAAGTGAACAGAACAGTGGCTTCTTTTCCTAAGAAACCAGGAGATCTGAGTTCATGCAAGTCACTCACTCTTCTACCACTCCCTTGGAACAAGTTTCTTCAATGTTCTGTATCTTAGTTTCCCTATCTGTAAGGCTTTAGCTTTTCTAAACTGAGATCATTCAGTGTGAAGTGCTGTTTAAAAGTTGTGTTCATGTAGGGATTTCGTGATGCCTGAAACATATGGAAAGTATACCTTGTGATTTTGCACACTTGTGTTCAAGCAGAACCATTTCAGAGAGGTGTATTTGTTTAGTCCAACTGTGCACTGAATATCTAAGCAAGCTGACAATCTCATGTGAGCATCACGATAATAGTAATGGTTTCATTGCAGATGTTCCTATACTTTGGTGAACTGGGACTAGCTACGTGCTCTGCTGACCACCTCATTATTTTGTGGAAGGATGGTGAACGAGAATCTAGACTCCGCAGTTTAACACTATTTCAAAAATTGGCGCAAAATGGTGATTTTCAGCTCAAATTTTGAATTACTCGAATACAGGCTACATACGTATAAACTGGATGTCTGTTAAATGTGAGGGTAAATGAAAGTCTGAGCTGCTGGGAATATGACTACCGGTAAGACTTACATTTAATGTCATGTTTTTATTTTATTTAATATCATGAAATTTTTATTAGGTGCTACTGCTGTTCTCAAAGGTGCATGTTGAAACTTACCTGGCTTACTCTGTCAGCAGAAATGATGTTCTCCTGAAAGACTAAAGATAATAATGACTTACTAAATAGTTTCTAATATTATTCCCAATGTTTAAAATACAGGTGGATGTCAAAATTAAGATCTGTGAAAATCCTAAGATGCATCATAACTAAAGGAGCTGGGGGTATCCCACGGTGTTATGTGCAGAAGGAACACTCAAAACCAATCTGAGGCTTTCTGCTTTATGTAACTTATTTTTTGAAACTTAACTTCAGTTACTGATGGCTCAGATTTATGTATCTACAAAAAAACCCTAAGAAACAAGTCCTCAAATAGATTTTTTGCATTTGAAGTTACTGCACTGAGAGCAAAAAAAGGAAAGCAGACGATACCAGTTTGTCAGGTTTTAATTTTGGCAAAGCAAGGTATGTAGATATCCCTCACTTGTAGCAGCTGCATTTTTACTACAGGTTAACCTCCAGTACTGGAGTTCATACAGTACTATTACCATGTCTAGCATGAAGTGTGATTGGTTTAGCTTAGTCTTTCCTTAGTGTGTTCATTGAATTAATTTGAATCTAATAAAAAGCACTGGACTTACCATGAGTTTTCAGCATGCATAATACTTCCTTGCACAGCAGCATTTGATGTGTTCAGTACTAGAAAAACACTTCTGCCAGGTGAATAATAAGTTTAGCCGAAGTTTGACTGCAGAGAAATCTGCACCAAGTTTGTAAGGTTAATACTGTTTTAGAGTTTAAAAATAAAAAGCCCTTAAATACACAATGCCTTTTTCAAGTATGAGATAGCAGCAGAAATCTGCAAGTTAAAGAGGAGCAGGAAAAGACTCCAAACTAAGACAAAAAACCCAAACCAAAAAATTGAAGCCCCAAACTCTAAAAACAGCCAACCCAAAACCAAAACACCCAGCAACATTAGACTCAGAACTGATACAAAGAAACTGGGAAGGAGAAGGAGAATATGAGTGGGAAGTTACCCTTCAAACAGAAAAAAAGCTAGAGAAGGCAGGGAGTTTGGGAGGTTAGTGGTTATAATGTCATGTAGAAGAGGGTGCCACTGTCCTCAGGCCTACTCAGAAGATCCAGCACTTGAACGGCTAAGAAGAAAATCTCATGCAGCTTTTCAGCACCATCTGTTCTGTTTGAATCAGTGAGAACTGTTTTCAGTACAGGAGACTACAGGGCTGTTAATGCCAGACTCAAGATCCAGTGGCTGCAGTAAAAGAAATGAAAATGAAGGTCTGAGTAGCTCTGACAAGAGCAGAAAAGGGGGCTCCATGTTCCTAGAAGAAAACTAAGGAGCCTTTTAATTTGCTTCTCCCAGCCCCTGCATGCACATGCTTTCTCTTTAC